>NC_142672.1:8054992-8182492 GCF_964200805.1 Pocillopora damicornis
GCAGTAATTTAAATGCTGATCACTTTAACCTAGCCAAGATCGACCTTTTGATATAAGCAAATAATTTTTTTAGTTTTATTCTGAAAACGTGTAAAGGCTTTCAAAATAACTGACGTCGCACGGTTTCGAACCCTCCAGGTCGTCTAACTGTGGTCATAGCTAGAGGCGACAAGCTGAAATTACTGGTTTACATGAGCGTTTCATGTTTCTTTCGCATATTTTGCACGACAGCGGTTGCTACTTTCCTGGGAAATTTTTGTGCGAGAAATTGACGTGCAGCCAGTCATAGATATTGATCCCCCGGCAAATGCCCTCCGTTTGACTGCAGAGTCAGCTCATTCACCCCAATCCATACCAGATCCCCACCAATCCAACCTCAATTTACTCTTACGCAGCTTTATCCATCTAAATTCACTTTAAACTACCACAATTGATTTTATTTCTCACAAAACGTTTTCAATCTAATCAATTCATACTTTTACTGCGAAGAATTCTAAATTTACTTCATTTTAATTGACTTATGTCACCCCAAGCTTCCGCGGGGTGTTATCCAATCAATATGGGTTCTTGTGTTCACCCCAGGGCATCAATTTGTAAAGGGTTTATCTTTAGGAAAAATTCAAGGAGCTATCGGATTTGAAATTTGGAAAAAGTTAGAAAATTATAAGCAGAAGCGCTCAACGGAGTTGATCCTCGACGTACAGTAGCTTGCGATCCTAGGGTTGTAACCAGAAAGGAAAGGGTGACATGAAAAACGCTAATCATAGCTACGACCTTACTCTGTTGATCTTGCAGAGTGAAAAGCGGCTGGAAATAAACGGTGTACTAAGGGGAGGGGGGTGCTGAGGTAAATGACGCCATTTCTTTTCATTAGAAAGTTATTACCATTTCTTGGAAAATTGACAATCTCTGAAAACGAAAAAAAATATATTCCATGCCCCCAAATGCTCATTTAGACTCTAATGAAAGTACCCTCTATTTAATATGAATCTAAAACTAGCATCGTTCTATCACAACTCTAGCAATCTGATTGGCTAAGTTACCATCGTCAACTATCACGTAATCTAGAGCTCTCCCTCCCCACTCCCCTTTAAACAAATACCTTAGAAGTGAAATATCATCTTAACAGGGAACTGAAACAGCTTAAGACGGGATGTTTACGCACGGCTAAAAGTCGAAACATTAACATTTTCATATAAAGTAAAAGTGACCACAGCAGATCAAAAAAAAGACGGTTGTGCAGCATAGTAAGCCGTAAGCTTTACATAATGAGCTAAATTACGCGCACGTTTTGGTTGGTTCTTTCATGCGATCTATTGGAGCACAGACGCATTGATGACGTCACCATCAGTAATGTTTTGGCTCTTTATTGCATAAAACAAACAGATGTTGCCGTGGGTCTGTATAGTAAAAGATCACAGAAAACGTTATAATGTGATAGGAAGCTAAGTGACACACCCGGCTGCGCCTCTTGGGTCACTTTTTTGTTCTCACCGCATTTTGACGTCATCTGTAATCTATTACTTAACGGAAGTATGGCAACACGGAATCTATATGTGAAACAGTTAATGGACTCACAGTTTTAGAAAACAGGCAGTTAAGTCTTTCCAAAAAGTTTAAGAACGACATCACATTGTCCGGTATATGTGAGATTTCTAATGCATCACTTTTCTGTCTATTGACTACTAAAATACTCGATTCATAAATTGAAAGTAACTGAAATCTTGTTTCCTTGTTTTGAAGGCCTGATGTCCCCCATGGCAATGTCCAAATCCATTCAGCACCTACTGCGAACTGAAAAAATAGAGTGGCACCAAAACAAAAAGCGGAAAAATTTTAATATGCCAGCGTTGCTGCTTCATCAAGCAAGCTGAACATGGATCAAAGGGTTTTCTTACTACAAGTCATATATGTTGGGAATCCAATTCCACTGATGTAGGTTTTCAGAAAAAGGGAAAAGAAAGGAGGAAGGGTCTCTTAGATAAATTAAACGGAAATTGTCTGAAATCTTTATCTAAATTAATTTTATTAAGAACTCAATAGGGAAAATGAATAAAGGGGGTAAGTTTCTAAAGAAACTGTGGTGCTGCGTCGGTGAGAGAGTATAGCAGGTAATTGAGTGTTAACAACTGAGTTGAAAACGTAAATTGGCCACCGTAAAGAGTGAAAAGGCTGACGTTTCGAGCGTTAGCCCTTCGTCGGAACGATTGGAGGAATTGTGGGTTGTGTGTGGGTTTATATGCAGAAAGTGGAGCTACACTATTGGTGGGAATATGGTGCCGAGAAAACAGGAATAAATTAGTTGAATGACAAGCGCTGGACGAAGGTCTCCAGGCCCTCAAACATGTTTGCGATCATCGCACTGTTAAGGAACTAGCTCTGAAACACTACTCCGTTTGGCCGAACTAGTACTCACACTCAATTGCTTTTCATTCGGTAGTAACTACTACAAACAAACTAATGGCGTGGACATGGGTACTAAAATGGGACCCAGCTACGCCAATCTTTTCGTAGGTTTTATTGAACATCAATTTTTTTAGTCAATACCACGGCCCAAAACCTAAACTCTTCGGCCGTTACATGGACGATTGCATCGGCGCTACCTCCTCTACCATAGAGGAGCTCACTCAATTTATAACCGCAGTCAATTCCTATCATTCGGCTCTTAAATATACCTGGGACATTTCCGACACTTCTTTGGATTTTCTAAACATCCAAATTTCAATTGAAAGCAACGGTTTATGCACTAGCATTTACTACAAACCTACAGATTCACATAATTACTTGTTGTATTCATCTTCACATCCATCACACGTCAAGAACTCCATACTGTGACCTTTTTTACAGTTCTCAGACTTCGTCGTTTATGTAGTGACGACTCTCTGACCGCAGTCAATATACTCTTACACATCACCCTCACAACCATGCTGTTAAATCTATCATTCTTAAAAACGTGAAATTACTCCAAAACGATTCAGTGACTGGCACTATCTTTCCGCAACCCCCACTTATTTCGTTAAAACGTGACAAAAACATAGGCAACTTTTTGGTCAGAAGTTCATTTCAAACCAATGACCAATCTGAAACTTTCAAATGCACTCGCTCACGATGCAAAACTTGTCCTTTCATTCATAACGTAGAGAAAATATCGGGACTCAAGTGATCCAGTAGGATCACTGATCACTTTCCGTGTACTTCCGCCAATGTTATTTACTGCATAACTTGCACTTATGGCAATAAGTTATACACTGGTGAAACAGGAAGACGACAGGGTGACCGCTTCCGAGAACACCTTCGCGACGTGGAAAGAAATGACAAGGACGCATCCAAACCAGTCGCTAGACACTTTAATGTCTCTAATCACTCTAAATAGAATATGGCAGTTTGCGGCCTTTCCTTACATCTAGGCAGTTCAAAAAGCCGCAAAAGACTAGAACAAAATTTATCTTCCAAATCGTCACCCTCAATCCCCACGGAATCAGCGAGCGCTTTTCATTCAACTAATTTATTCCTGTTTTCTCGTCACCAATAGCGTAGCTCCCCTTTCTGCATATAAACCCACACACAACCACACAAATTCACGTTTTCAACTCAGTTGTTAACGCTCAATTACCTTAGAAAATGAATGGTTGAGTTACCATCAAGACGCAAGATATTTCAAAAGTGTTGTAAATAGTAACCGAAATTCGCGAAGCACATGAAGATCAGCAGAGAAGAGTAGGAATAGAAACTGAAATGCTTGTTTCCGTACCTACCGCCCCTCCCCCCCCTCCCCGCCCCCTCCTTACTTTTTACAAGATCAAGGTAAGGTGTTTTTGGAGGTAAGCTTGTTTTTACTTCGTACACGTCCTTTACCTGAACGAGAGTAACATCCCAAAAGCCAGGACCAGAAGGGAAACCGTTATGCCAACTGAAAAAAAGTTAATAAGACGTTATTTCAGCGCCACAATGGCCTCATCTGATATGTCCATTACGTCTGATACGTTAAATTTTCCTAAAATATTCAAAATATAACTTAACAGAACTTTGTTCTGAACTTACTTCAACCACACTCATGCACATCTAAATCAAAATTTTAAATATAAATGAACATAATCTCGGTCTGGTCGGGAGCACTGAGCTGCAGAAGGCTAATTTAAGTCACTCACTTAACTTGACTGAAAATAACACATAACCTGCACTTGATGATCTTTCACGTAGCTGCAAAATGCAATCAGGGACTGTGTCTACCTTATGTATGCTTAGCGACTTATCCCTCAAAATAATCAATTCGTTGCCGTCCGATTGAATATTTAGGAATCACTGCTCTCCTAGAGAACAAGCCATCCAGAAGTACCTTGCGAGCGCTCAAAATAAACCAAATTTCATTTTTTTACTTTTTACTTTTTTATTTTAATTCATTCGCCACAGTTCAACAAATACAAACCACTAATCTACATCACTCAGTTACAAGAAAAGAAAAAATAAAGTGGAGTGGCAGGAGAGAGGAACAGAACTTTCGTCCCAATTGAGACCTAACCCCTAAAATGAAAATGAAACAGTTTCTTCCAGTTGCCTATCTTGTTTAAGCCAGAGGCTAATGGACTCTCCAAAGAAAACTAAGCATAAAGGTTCTGGGACGCGAAACATTAACGGGGGGAGAATACAACTACTTCTAGAGCATTCCGACGTCAACTAGGCGCTGCAGACACAAGTTCTGTAGCAAGCGCCAGGTTAAAGAAAACTTAACTGCTTCTCCAAATAAGTTTCCAAATGCCATTTACAATTTCCTTAAACACTCCAGCCGAATGGAATCACTATCTCAACGATCTAAGTCATTATTTCAACTATTTACAGGATTGTGTCTTACCTGCGCCACAGTATTCTACGCAGTCTTTCGTCATCTTTTCCACCTTCCACCCGTTACAGCTGTACTCATTATCCGGCACACACGTTCGCTCGGTGGTGATCTCACCGCCAGCTTCACTACACTTTTCGCATTCGCCTTCTTTGGCTTTCCATTCCATGAATGTAACACCTGTGACATCATTTGGAGCCAAAATCAGCGAGCAGAGGGAAACACAATCATTGACAAACTTTGCGGTAATACATCTAAGGCAGAAACTTACTACACGGGAGAAACAGCCAAGATCCTAATAACGTGCTAAGCTTATATCCAGCATTTCAAATATATCATTCAGGGGTTTCACCTGCCTTTAAGCAAATAGGCATGGGCTTGCAAGTGATTTGGACGGTACGATATCTATTTTTTAAAAGTATTTGAGCGATTCGCAAAGCTCGGCTGTTCGACTCGACAGTAATTCAACTGTAGTCTTGTTGAAAGGGTGTTAACGAGAGCATTACAAGAGAATCGTTTCTTAGGACAATATCTTGTTCCTGCAAAGCTGAATGCTTTCAATAGCAGAGTAGGAGATAAGCTTTATGAAACCTACAAAACCGATCTTTTAGAGAAGAGAGACTTTGACAATGAAATTTGACGGCGGCAGACAAAGTTATGAAAAACCAGTGACACGTACAGAGACACTCCAGCACGCTAATCCAGACCTCTATCCGACGGTGGTCACAATTACTACCATCCTCCTGACAATGCCAGTGGCAACTGCTACCCCCAGTTCTACTTTTGTCTCATATCCATTACATACCGCACAAGTGAATAATACTTTTTACGCGCGCTCGTTGGTTAGTTCGGGAGAGATTAGCAAATACTTTTCACCTTCGTGTGGGGTCGACTGATAAGCTGTGTTTTAGGTCATGAGTATTTCTATTCCACATTACCCAATAACAAAACGATCGACAGGGAAGACATGTCATTCCTTTAGTCATTTTACACTGACCTTTGGGTTCAAATTCAGCACCCTCATTCACAACCGTTAAATCCTGAAATTGACCCATCTTCAATGCTTTTCTAAACACCTCTTCGATCAAAACACCTTTTTCCTTCACAACCAAGCATAACTTCACTTCCACGCCAACTTTGCCGTCTTTTTCTGTGAACTTCACTTCTGATACTTTAACGTTTTCCTACTTTTCGGAATCATGGTAAAGGTGTTTAATCTACAGGATAAGAGTAATCACGTGGGTGTTAAGGTCATTGTGACGCTCATTAATCAGATATTAGGTATACGAACTCAAATTGAAAACTAAAAACTTATGTATCCAGTCTGAAACAAAAGCACTCTCCTTTAGGGAGCATGAATAATCTATGGGTACATATATGAATGCATTTTCTTTCCAGTTTCACCTTCAATTCCCTTAGTGCTTATAATGATTTACTATTGGTAACCCTTAACCCTACCCCTCCCTGCTCCCCCTTTTGCCTTCCCCACCTTCCCCACCTTCCCCCCTTGCCCTTCCCTCCCCTCCGCTCTCCAACCAAGTGCTATTGTACATACTGTTCTAAACGATAACATGTTTGGCTAGTTTTTCACAGATATCAGGGAAATCAAACCGTCGAAAGTTTCGTGCCTACAAATTGAGAAGTAATGCAAGCATATTTCTGGGTTATTGAGCATCAAACAGAGGAATTATAGAGCTGGGTTGGAGCTCCAAATTTATTCGTAGGAACAGTCTTATGAGAAAGTCGCGAGAAGAGCAGTTTCAGCTACATTTTTATGACCAATTAGCCTTTATGGCCTTTTTCGTGCTTTCCTCGCTGTAGTTATGGATGAAAAAAATCTTCCATTCGTGACTCTTTTTGGCACAAAAATATTCCAGCTTCGATTTGGGAATTATCTGCCACAAAACTTCACTAAACTGTGACTTAGACCCCTTCTTAGTGTAACTTCTACAATAAAGAAATGTGAAAAGTCAAATCCCTCTTATCGAACAAATGATTGAGAAGTCAGGTTAAACAAAAACCAATAAATGGACTTACTGCCATGGATGTCATGTCTTCCAAAGCTTTGGACTCTTTTGACGTAGAGTTTCCAAGGGATGCATTCCACATTCGGTCTGCCACAAACTTAATCATCGCACAAGCTAAAGAAGGAACAAACGTTAGCACGCCCTCAAAGGATACGAAAAACATAAATTATAACAATTATGAGTGAATTTGGTGTTAGATCACGATAACAACTTCTTCTTGATAAGTTGGAGTATTCTCATCGCCTGTTTGCTGGATAATGTTTGGATATTATAGGGAGAAGTTTAACCTTAATCACTTCTGGGAGGTACAGAGTAAAAGTGCAGGTTCATGGATGTGCCCTCTCATATCATAAAAAAAACTGCCTTATACGTTTATTCTTAGCTTGTTTGTTAACTTTTCAAGAAATTTTTAGACAGAAAACTCAGCAGAATTCTTAGAAATTTTAAGAATATTCGTTTTGTCAACACAAACTGACACTCAAGTTACAAAGAAAATGCCGATTGGTTTGTCTTTGACATAACAGGCGACGTGGAATTAAGTATCACAGACAAATAAGCCCAGAAATGATTAGAAGCATCAAGAAACTGACAAATAAGCTTACTTGGCTTCTTTGTGTCTGTGGTTGGTGTGGTGGTCTCTTTTTCTGTGGTACTTTGCGTCGGCGTGATGTGGGTGGGTACTTTTGTTGTAGGTTGTGCTGCTTGTGATGACATGGGCGCCATAGTGTAAGATGCAGTCGGTGATGGCTTTACAACAGTCGAATTCTGTCCCAGGGCTTCTGCAAACCAATGGTTAGATTTGAGAAAGATGAAGAGATGGGGGGGGGGGGAGAGGTTGAAAATACGAAGAAGAGGGGGGGGGGAGAAGAAGAAGATGTTGTTCACATGCACAAGACCTGATTCTTTCTCAGAAACGTGTTGAAAATGAATACAACTCATAGGAGACGAAAGGGGTTAATGGCCAAACTGTTAACTCTCGATCTCGAACTCCAATTGCCGCCATCTATAAACAGTCCAGCGAGTTTTTGAAAAAAGAACAAAATATGTTTACACAAAGTTATGTAACACAAGAAAATAATGATCTTAAATTTATTCCATGATTCATTTCATAGCTTTTGGATTGCAGCGGAGGAAAATTTTAACCAATCAAAAAATATTCTGTCATTCCAAGAACATATTGAAATTTCCTTAGCTCTGCTACCATCTCTCCTTTTATTTTTTTGAAAATTTTGTCTGAAAAAGAATGTAGGAATATTTTAGGATGTTGCGTCAGCCGCTGCACAAGCACTTGCCTCATGACAATACTACGATCGAATGAATAATGAATAGGGCTAAAGAAATGTTTTCTTTTATAATGCAACCAATCGGTTTTCGTCGAGGACATTTGGTAACCAAAGAAATTGAGGAAAACCAAAGTTTGAAACGATGCGCTATTTAGAATGATTAGTTACCGTTCCGTTTATGCGACCAAAAGATGCAACTAACATTGCTTCTCAGTCGCTATGACCTCTTCAAAGCTATTATAGGTTGAAGAACAACTAAATCCACGTTCTCTGAAAATAAAAACGGGAAAATGACTTCTGAGATCGAAATTAGGATGCCTACAACAGAAACCAACGATAAACGTATTCAGATCTTTAACTTTTCTGTCCGAAAGGTAGAGCGGAGGAAACTTGACATTTCGTTGTTTGCTGTTCGCTTTAACATGTTCCCAAAGAATCCTACTAATAGGTCGATCTCAGCATTTAAATGTTTCTCAGTTGCTTCGCATTAAGTGAAAGAGTAATTCAAGAGAAACTGTTTTCTTTCATAAGGCGAAAACGTCATGACTCATCCTTCTTGTAAGTCCACGACGAGAACGCGTTAAATTTTACCGACATACCTTGTGCGAAGGATAACCCCACAAATATGAACACAGTTATGTGCTCAGGAAACATGTTTCCAACGACTGATTAGTTCGAAACGAAGCAAAGCAAGCGGTGAACATAACTTTTTAACAGCGTCCTCTAAGAAACGTGACACCTAGTACCTTGGACATTAACTTCCGTGTTTACCTGCTTTGTTTTGGCGTAACCATGGTAACACATTGACATACTCTTGAAGATAGGTAAAACAGCTGTCGGTATCAGTTGAGAGTACTGAGATCACATTTCTTATTCGGGGTTGATGGAGAGACGAATGTTTCTAACCTAGTCAGCCTGAATGATTCGAAATGCTGACGTCAAGTCTGTGGTTGTCTGCATTTTGTATTCTTGCAGACATTTTGACAAAGAATTATTTCATTTAAAAGCCGTGTTTACCTCGCTCTCTAACGACACCTCATCTTACGAACAGTCGATCAACTAAGATTTTCCTTGGAAAACATTCTCTCATCGAGTTTACACACAAAAACAGCGGCGGTTACACTCGGTTGAACGATGCATTGTACATCTGTCGAATTCAATTCAAGAATATGCACTAAATGCAAATAAAATGCAATGTCTGTTTGAATTACGTTTGGCAGTTTCGAATCAGATGACATTTCCTGATCTGCATCTTCGACTAAGCCAATCAAATATTCGCAGGAGCACTCTAGATATTCGTCAATAGTGTTGGTTGACGTTTCAATAAAAGGTTTGACCGTACGAGTGCCGAATCGAATACGTAATTAGATTTATGTACATGTATACCATATCTATTTAAAGGCAATTAGCCAAGTCCTGCATAAAGAATCTTTCCCATCTGTAGAAGCCGAGAGAAGTACCAAAGACCAGAGACATTGAAAAGCTTCTATCATTTTCCACGTGCTGGAAGCATTTCGCGCTTTCGCTTCTTGCATTCGAAATAAAAGGAAACCGTTTCAGCGTCAGTGCCACTGCACGAAAAATTGGATTTAAACAGATTTGCAACTGAAGTAAATATGATGCAAATTTAGGCCTCCAGATTTGACCTAAATTCGCAATGAAAGCAATGATGATGCAAATACAGATATTTATTCCCGTTGTATTTGCGCGCAAATGTGAAGTAAATATAATATTTACTTTATCTTTGCTTTGTTTTTGATACCTCCGCAAATCAACAAATTTGACTTACATTTATACAGATTTGCTCTATTTGCAAAGTATTAAGTTTGCTTACAGCACAAAATGTAGGCAAATATGGTGTAAATCCATTTGTTTGCATCATTGTTTTACAAATGTTGTCGAGGCTTCAAATAAAAACATTTGCACGTGTTTTATTCATGTTTTGCTAAAGGAGCAAATATGCTCATATACACCAAATTTGTATTACTATCAAACCAACAAATTTGCGTGTGTAATCTCACATTTGCCATCTATGCAAATATGGTCATCTTCGATGAATTTACAACCGTTATTCTCATATTTATACGTCCTTTTTTGAAATTATCTCATTACCGTTTCAATCCAAAACATTAACAAATCATATATTATCGATTACAAACTGTGGTTCGTTGACAAAACTACTCAAAACCTCGCAAAGGGTCCACACCCACCGGAATAAAAAGAAATACCGACTTTTCACTAACTGAAAAGCGATTTTCGCTGACCCCGCGGGATGAGTATTGTAGCCGTGAATCAACAAAAATAAAGATGCTTTACATGTAATTTTGAAACAAAATTGCCTTTTCGATGCAAAAAATCCTAATAAAACTCATGCGGCAACCTGAAGGTAAAATTCCCTGACTTTTCACTGACTTTGAAGTGATGTGCAAGAAATTTTCTAATAACGCGTGCAACAAGAAATCTTGCAAAGAGCGCAAATGGCCGGGTGACTGCGGGCTCTGTAAACCCAAGAAGGTACATGGAGATCCCAGGCAAGGCATAATTGAATATCCAAAAAGTCAAAGATAAGTCTTAAAACCTGTCTCTTCTCTCATCCTTCCAACCAAAATCAACCAACATAAATTGGGTGTAGCACAAGGCTCAGTTACGCCTAATAAATCAGACATAACTAACCAATAATGACGGTGATTTTACTTGTGACCTTTAGATTATTCGATCAGATTGACCCGAAACATGATTCGGTTTGCCTAAATAACGCATCGGTTAATCCAAAAAAACACCCCGATTGGTTGGCGTATAGTTGGTTTGGGTAGCTTGCGGCTAGCCCTAGGGACTAGGGTTTCTGACTCGCATAGCTTGCGAATCATTCCGGTTGGCTTAAACTAAACTTTGGTTAGTCTAAATAGCGCTCTGTTTAGTCTAAGTGGAACTGCCTAGCTTACGGTTAGCCTTTTCATTGGGGTTAGGGATCCTGGTTTGCATGCCTCGCACATTGTACACACTCTCATAATTTTAGTGGTACTCATTCATTTAGATTTCTTTCACCACTGGGGCTTAGTTGACTTTTGGCATTTTTTTTTTTTTTTGCACTGAGACTCTTAGGGGAATTTTTTAAAAGTTGTGCTAAGTGGGGGTTGTAGTTGACATTGTTATGATACAAACTATAACACAAGAACAATTCTGTTTACATATCAAAAGCAGGATGGTTTGCGTCAAAATGAAGTCAACGCATGCGACTGAAAAATGGGCTCTTCAAAGAAACAAGAGTTTGCAATAGATGGATTCAGCTAAAGGGTTTACATCCTTGTATTACATCGAATTCAAATCATGTGATGAATCATTTACGAGATTACAATTGTTCTGTTCGTACATACCCCCATAGAATCAGTTGCATGACAAATTGCACAGTTGTAACCTTCCAAATGATTTATTTCATGGTCTGAATTGGGTAGCAACAAGGATGTCAACACATTAGCTGAATCTGTCTATTATGGCAAACTACAAGAGGTGTAAATAATAAACACATGTCATGGGATGGATGAACACCCCCCCCCCCCCCCCGGAAGCATCTAGTTTTATTTTTACAAAGTTTGGAATTAATACAGGTATTATTTTGTTGTAATTTCCATTTTGAGCCTCTGATTTGTAATGTATGTAATAATAATATATTTGTAATTACTGTTCACACTTTGTACTTATTCTCAGGCTGCTTTGATATCTTATTAAATAGGCAAAAATAAATTAGGTAAATAAAAGCTAAAAAGATGTTGGTATCCTTAGTGTGTTAAACTAAATTATCATACAAGGAAAAGCTACCTTAATTCAAATGACACGGAAAAATGTTGGTATCCCTAGTGATACAAATCCCAAACCAAAATTATGTCATTTTTCTTGCTTTCAATAAATATCTAAAAGGTAGAACCCACTGTATTTACTGGTCCAGAGCTGGTTTTCTAAAAAAAAAAAGACAACAAAGGGGGATTATTTAACCACAACATTCATTGGGAAAATGAGCTGTGGTTCCATAATCAACATGCATAGACAAAGTGCATAGTATTTGTAATAGATTCACAGTACAGAGTAGGCTTCTGCTAACTTAACAGATGACACATCTGTCCTGTCCCATTGTTGGTGCACTGCCTAAAGATGAAACATCTGGGCAGCTACAAGCTTCCACATACTCTGCAATGAGAACTGGCTTGTGAATTGGAGTTAGACATTTTGCAGTTTACCCAACAACTCTTTGAATTTAATTTCTTGCTGACATCATGCAAATTTTCCACAGTGAGGAGTCTGGAAAAGGGTACATTTCTAGCAATCATATTGCTTTTTAAATCCATAATCAGTCTCACATTACATAGTAGGCTTCTGCTAACTTAACAGATGACACATCTGTCCTGGTGTGCTGCCTAAAGATGGAACATCTGGGCAACTACAAGCTTCCACATACTTTGCAATGTGAAACCATGACTAAAGAATTGAAAAATTATTATACACTTCAGAATTAGGCTACTGTAGTGGCTTTCTGTATAAATGATACCAATTTCTGTGTTACAGAGTTTAGTGCGGGTTAATTTTTAAAAGGTAGCCACACTGATTTGTTGATTTGACTGTCTGAACTTACTACTTATTCCCAGGCTGCTATGATATCTCATCAAATAAGGTGTGTTGATGTCGCTAAGGCAATAGCTAATACAGATAAAGAGGTTAATGAAAAGTACAAATATGTCGGTATCCTTAGTGATGAATCTCCTATACTTAATTATAACAAAAGAAAGAGCCACCTTAAATCAAATGATAAGTAAAAAAAGGTTGGTATCCCTAATGATAGAACTCCAAAACCAAAATACTAACACAAGAAAAAGATATGCAGTTATCCTTTGTTATGAATCTCCTAAACTACATGTAACACAAGTAACAGCCACCTTAATTCAAATGATAAGTAAAATGTTGGTATCCTTAATGACACACTAAAAAGATTGTATTGGTATCCTTACAGAAGAATCTCCTTATCAATACATAATATTATTGTAACACAAGATGGAGCCACCTTATGTATCTCTGGGTTATTCCATACTGTTGTACTGTTGGCTATGCTTTCTTGTGATACAGACAAATAAAAAATTATAAAGCACTTGTAGAGTTTTAATTTTAAATTTAATTTATGAACAATACTTTGGATATTTCATTTTCAATCTTATTTTAATTTTTCTCTTATTGTTGAGCGCTTTTGAATATTATTTTATAGTATCAGCACTATATAAATTTACTATTATGATTAATTTGCTATCACTATAATTATACACTAACAACGTAGATATGAAGTTTGAAATTTGATACAAAGATCTTAAAATTATGTCTGTAATGACTGAATGTTTACCATGAGGTAATCTAATGAAGCCCTGGCCTGTGGGTTATTCCCTAAGCAGTGTTTACTGAGAGACAGAAGGGACTTGGATCCAATCTTGGTTGCAATCTGCCCCAACAGGAGGCCAAGGGAATAAACATCACTAGCATATGATGGTAGATGAGTGCCTGCCACAACTTCAGGGGCAATGTGTTTGTATTTTTGTTTGTATGCCTCTTGTTCTTCTTTGGACAAATGTACAGTTCTTTGAAACTCTCTTCCTGTGATGCAGTACATAACAGTCATCAAAGTTGTACAAAGTGCCACACTTTGGACACACAACATACATCATGAATTCATCCTTATCGATTCCAAGTTAATTTTTAATAAATGCAAGGATTTTGGGAATAATGCTGCAAAACTTCCAATGGAAGGAATGACTGTTGCCAAACTGTCAAAAACAGCTCTTAAAAATTCTAGAAGAATTTCTAGAACATTATCTGAAATTACACAAAAGGAAGACCACAAGCACAAGAAAAGTAAAATCCAATGAATAATGCTATTCATACTCTCTCATAATCCTTGAGCAGGATTGACATCGACTGAAGGAAGCTGTCCAGGAATAGTTGGAAAATCTGTGTCAATATCTTCATCATCAAGATTCCTTACTTGATGAGTTAGTTCTGGTCCCATCCTTTCATGGTAAAGCATGTCAGCATCAATTTCAGAGGACAAAATATCATGCACTAACAATGCATCCTCCTCTTCTAGTTCTTGGACATTTGTGCCTGAAGGTCCTGTAAGGAAATATTGTGTTTTATTTTAATAAACCATTTCAAGTATCATTTTACTTTGTTCTAATAAGGTTGAGGATCCTAAAGGGGTAGCCAGTGAGCAAGCACTCTTAGATATGGAGGGTGGAGGGAAGTAGAGCTTGCATATGGACATCTTAGACTTTCAAATGCTGTCCCAAAAAACCCCATGTTGCTTCCAGCTGTCTGAGTTACCAATTTTAGCTCATCAACACAAAATGTGATGAGCGATCTCTTTGTTTTTTTTTTGCCTTGCTACTGGTAATTATAAATGGCAAAGTGCCATGAAATTGTTTTGATTAAACATGACTGGAAGTAGTTTCTAAAGGCATTACATAAATCAAGCTGAAAAGCATCTCTCTTTCAAGAGGTTTTTTGAAGTGCAGTACAGCTATTGTAGAATATCAATCACCAATCCTAGCAGCTTTTATACCATTTGACTGAATGACTGGCACCAGGCTTAAAGTAGCTTTAATTGGAGTAGCAGTTATTACGTTCATAATTTCTTTCATTAAGCCAGCCTAGAGAAGTACCCTTTTTTGATGAAAGCCTATGAAAAGCTAATCGATGATAATTGATGATAATCAGTCATAATTGATGAAAATCAATGATACAGTAGTTATGATCAATGACAATCAGTGGTAATTAAAAAACACATTGAAACAACTATATATTTGTTGTGGTTCAATTTTATCCTTGGTTCAAATTTTATTTTCCTTTGTCTATGGGTATGGTAGTGTATGATAATGAGTTTGAAACAAAGGAAAGTAAACTTGAACTACAACAAATACAATCTAATTAAATGGCGGCTGATCACAGAAACTCCCACTGACCCCCAAAACGTAAAAAAATCTCTTTGTACCTGAAAATGCTGTCTCGTTTCCTTGACCATCGATAACCTCTGCTGCGCCCGCCGCCTCGCCAGAGGCCAAGTGCTCAACATGAAAATCTTCGGAATCATCACGCGAAATTTCCTCCTCTTCCGAAGAATATACTGCTTCGCTAGCTCTGATCGAATATAGATAAGCGTGAAGCCTGTATGTTCTCAACGTTACAAATTCCTTACAATGGTCGCAAAATTTTCTCTTCGATGACATCCTACTTTAAATGGCAGCCTTGTCGTACGGATTACCTCGCAGCCAGGTACTCCCGAATTTTCTGCTAATATTGGTTAATTCGGTTAACAACGTCAGTGTTACGTCATGCATTTCAGCGAATGATTGTCAATTTCTGTTGAGCGATACGTATTGAATTACGCATTCAAATTTTGAGCGCCACTTTCCTGCCGTTTTTCACTTCGGTTGCGGAATATTTTTCACAGTAGAAAAACCACGCGTTTTTCTCTTGGTTGATTCTTAGATATGGCTAGAAAAACCCCAAACTAAGCGAGTAGACGAAGAGTAAACGAAACGCATAACTTGAGGGATTTAAATGGTAACCCAACAAGATTGTCTGCATCTATGATCAGTACACCTCGGGCTAAGCAATCCCAAACGCGGCCATCATCTTCTAGCGTAAATACAACGACAGTCATGTGGTGTCTTTGACGTATTGACTGTACAACTCCGTTTTGTAACAACAACGTAATCTTTATTGTGTTTTATATCGTCTTACCACATGCTCTCTCTGCTACTATATCCCATAATAATAATGAACATACGGGACACTACATCTCCCCCTAAGTTATTAAAAAAAACAACCAAGTAATAAAGTACTCGAAAAGAAAGTTCAGAGTCTCTTATTTTCTTCTGAATAATTTTAAACTAGGCGCGTACATAATCTTGCATCCAGGAGGGCGCTCGCTTGGCACGCACAGGGCGCGAAGCAACTGAAGGTAAGGGGCTAGATACGGCTTCAGATGTATCTGTTGCTGATTGACTAGAACTGAGATTTGGCTCATCCTGTCGGGGTTGCGCTGGTTGCTCGGCTAGGCATGGCTGTGGATCTATTTCTGCTTTTTTAACAGTCCCAGGATCCATAAACTTTTTCGTATGAGCAATGTTGCGCATCTTATTGTTCCCGTTTGTGTCTTGTAAAATGACGGCATTTCCATCTTTACGAGTGACAATGTAAGGTTCTGGCTCATAGTTTGGTGAGAGCTTGTTTTCACGTGTCTGCTTTAACAGTACCTTGTCACCCTCCTCAATATTGCTGTGTTTGGCTCCTCGTGTTCTGTCTGCATACTCTTTCTGGCTGAGTTTTGCACGAGTGTCTCTCTCTCTCAACAACTGTTGCCAATATGCTTCAGTTGCACGGTCTTTGGAGAATTCGACTCGTGGAAGTTTGTCACGCAGTTTCCTCCCCATCAGTAGTTCTGCAGGTGATAATCCAGTAACAGTGTGTGGGGTAACTCTATATTGGAAGAGGAAGTTCTCAAGAGCCTTTTTCCAATCCTTTCCTTCGACGCGTGCAATTCGCACTATCTTCAAAATTGTTTCATTTGCGCGTTCTACCTCTCCGTTGCTCTGTGGCCAATAGGGTATGCCCTTCTTGTGGTCTATTCCCAGGTATTCTAGGAAGCCCTCAAATTCCTTTGACGCAAATGGTGGTCCGTTGTCACTGCGCAGAGTTTCTGGTAGTCCATGTGTTCTGAAAATAGCTTCCATGCTTTTTATCACATGTCGGGCATCTGTCTTCTTTAGGAGAATAGCCTCCAGCCAACGAGAATAATAGTCGACAGCAACTAAAAGGTGTTCACCGTTTGAGATTTCAAGAAGGTCCACTGAGATCTCCTGCCAGGGTCCATCAGGTAGACTGCTTGACCTCACAGGCTCTGGTTTTGATCTTGGTCCCACAAGTTGACAGGGGTGGCATGAACGTATGGCATCCTCCACCTGTTTGTCCATTTGTGGCCACCACACTTTTTCCCGCAACCTGGCTTTAGTACGGACCATGCCCTGATGACCTTCGTGTGCCAACATGATGGTTTGTTTCCACAGGCTCTGAGGCATTACAATGCGAGTCCCTCTCATCACTACTTGTCCTACTACCCACAGTTCTTCCTTAACTGCTTTGTAGGTGGTGCCTGACAATTGGGTCCAGTCACCAGTGATCACAGCTTTGTGCACTATCCGTAAAGTTGGATCATTTGCTGTGGCAGTCTCAACTTGCTTCGGCAACAAAGCGGCTGGTATTGCTGCACTTGCCACGCTGTATGCAAAATCTTCCGTCTTTCTGGTGTCGTCATCTTGAGTTGAGCCAATAGGCAGGCGGCTGAGGACGTCTGCCGGATTATCTTTGCCTGGTATGTGCGTCAGCGTGTATTGAAATTGCTGCAAGTATAGGAGCCACCTTTCTATCCGGGCGGATGGAGGCTTCGACTTTGTACCGAGTACTGTGACTAGCGGCTTATGGTCAGTGCGGACTTCGAATTTAATTCCATACAGGTACAGGTAAAACTTCTCGCAAGCCCATCTGACAGCTAGAGCTTCTCTTTCGAACTGGGAGTACCTTGTTTCAACGTTGCTAAGCTTTCGGCTAGCGTAATATATTGGCCTGTAGGTCCCGTCTCGTTGTTTTTGCTCCAGAACTGCTCCAACTCCAACAGGAGAAGCATCAGTTGTGAGCCGTGTTGTGGCACCTTGCCTGTGGTAGGCCATCACTGGTGCTCTGGTTAGCAGGCCCTTGATTTCTTGAAAGGCTTTTTTTTCTTTTGGACCCCAGTGCCACTTAACATCTTTGCCGGTTAGGTCCCACAATGGACTTGATATGGTTGCAAAGTTTGGGATGAACTTCGCACAAAACTGAACTGAACCGAGAAAGCTTCTTACTTCAGACTGGTTTTGGGGCGTTGGTGCTTTAACGATAGCTTCCACTCGTTCACTGGAGACTTTTAATCCCTCGCCAGAGAGTACATCACCCATGTAAACCATGCTGCTAACACCAATTTCACATTTGTCATAATTCAAGGTGAGGTTTGATTCTTCCAGTTTACGCATGACCCTGTCTAAATTCTCATCATGTTCTTTGTCGTCTGCCCCTACGACTCGCAGGTCATCATGGAGATTGTAGGCACCCGGGCAGCATTTAATTACTTGCCACACGATCTGCTGGAATTTTTCTGTGGCCATGTTCACGCCAAAAAGCAGGCGTTTGTACCTGTATAAACCATCAGGCGCAGCAAATGTTGTGATATCCCGAGAGTCTGGATGTAGCTCAATTTGGTGGAAGGCCATATTTAGATCTAGCTTTGAGAAAACTTTGGCATAGGAGACTTCTTGGAGTGTCTCTTCAACTGTTGGTACTGGGTGCTTCTCCCGTACGATGGCCTGATTTGCTTGCCTCATATCAAGACATATCCTGATGTCACCATTAGGCTTCTCCACCACAACCAAGGGGTTCACCCAGCTGGTTGGTCCCTCCACCTTTTCAATGACATCAAGTTTGAGTAGTTCCTCTAGCTTTTCGGTGACCTTAGCTCTTCTACTAAAAGGGATTCTGCGTAGTGGCTGAGCGACTGGTTGAACACTCTCATCAATGTGGAGTTTTAGCTGATATCCTTTGAGCTTGCCGAGGCCTTGAAATACTTTTGGAAATTTGGACTTCAGAAGGGCTTTTCGGTCAAGACTGTTTGTGAGGCTTTCCATGCTATCAGATTTGACATCACAGCTATTAATGGACACGCCTACCCTTAACACGCCCAGCAACTCGGAGGCCTCGCGACCAAGTAGCGTCGCTGCCTTACCGCACATTACATAAAATTCAGTATACAGGGATTTGTGGGTCTGTGGTACTTGTACGTTAAAAAAGTATTTCCCTTTAAGCTGGAGAGGCTGTACAGAAGCATAAGCATAAACTCTCTTATTGCAGTCCAACAATCTAGCCTTGCCCCCCGATACAAAATTAAACATTTCCTCTGACATTAAATTACAGCTAGCACCAGAGTCTATAACAATGTTTACAAGCTTATCTTCAATCATGAGTTCCATGGTGTTCTCTCCATCCGTGCTCCCGGTGCTGAACACGTAGAAGTCATCACTGTTTACGCGCTCGTCTGCACTCGCGTCTTCGCACACGTTGTGTACATCACGTTGCTCCTTTGAATTTCCTCCTCTTCGTCCACGGCTAGGTTTTGTTCGTGGGTTTCCGCGACCACGACTTGAACTTTGGCTGGGGTCTCGTCCTTTATTCTGCTTGGAGTGGCAGCACACTTCAAAATGACCGATGTGCCCGCACTTTCCGCATTTGTGGTCACGTGAGCGACGGCATTCTTTCGCGAAATGACCCACTTTATCGCACCGCCAACATTTTCCCCCTTGTTTTGGATCACGGGACAAGCTGTTTACGTGGCTTTCGGGAATGAGGATAAGCGCTTCTTTGTCATGATACTGGCTAACGATTTCCATGAGTTTGCTGAGAGGCAGTGTTTCCTCATGGTACAATTTTGACTTGAGATTTTTGTCCTTCAGAAAAGAAATGGCGCGATCTCTCACCTGGTTGTCCCTTTCGCCCTCGTAGTCACAATGTTCTGCTAGTTTCTGCAGGCGAGTAATAAAATTGTTGACGGTTTCACCAGGTAATGGAGTAGCCGCTAAAAATATTTGTCTGGCCATTGGGGCGTTCTTTTTGAGCTTGAAGTGTTCTGAAAGGCAGTCCATAGCTTTTTTGTAATCTTTCGCTTCGCCTCGTGTTGTAGCAGGAATGGAATTATTGAAAACATCTCGGACTTTGGGGCCGGCTAGGTGAAGTAGTAGTGCTCTTTTTTGTGTGGGGTCGCTGATTCCAGAGGCAGTAACATAAAGCTCGAATTCTTCTTTCCAAGTTAACCATCTTTGGGCGAGTGTAGCTGGTTCGCCGACGGCGTCGAACGCAGGTAATCCAGGTAATCCGCTTAAGCATACGGCCATCTGTGCGAGTTTTGTCCACTGTTTGAACTCGTTTCCACTTCAGCAGCCGCACGGCAAGTTGAATATCGTTTATCCTCGTCGCCAAATGTGGTGTCTTTGACGTATTGACTGTACAACTCCGTTTTGTAACAACAACGTAATCTTTATTGTGTTTTATATCGTCTTACCACATGCTCTCTCTGCTACTATATCCCATAATAATAATGAACATACGGGACACTACAAGTCACAGCGAGAAACACCAGATTGTCAACGAATTTGGACACCACTCCCTCTTTCAGTGATAGCTCGAACGAGGACTCGTCCTTAACATCAGCGAGTAGCTCAAGTACGCCGATAGTGCCTACGAGATCTAGCACGAGAATTAATCGTGTTCTCGTGCCGTTGTTGCAGTTAGCCGATGGCAGGGAAAGGCCAAATGACGGAGCGGGTGAAAGTTTACGGGCAGTAGTTCTGCAGCAATTAAATACGTTCATGGCAAGACAAGAACGATTTAATGAACGCCTCGAACAGAAGATTGTGGCTTTCGAAGAACAAAGGTAAGAATTAGTGTATTTTTAAGCTTAAAGGGGTAAGTTTCTAAAGAAACTGTGGTGCTGCGTCGGTGGGAGAGTATAGCAGGTAATTTAGTGTTAACAACTGGGTTGAAAACGTAAATTAGCCACCGTAAGGGTAAAAAAGCTTTACGGTGGCTAATTTACGTTTTCAACCCAGTTGTTAACACTAAATTACCTGCTATTTTTAAGCTTATTGTTTACAAGTCCCGGGACTAAATAGTTGTTTTAAATTGATCTTACTGTTAGCTACGCGATCAGAAACGCAGAAAACCCTAGCTTATTCTAGTTCTCTTACCATCCTTCTCGAAGACCTTTCGAAGAGCAAAGCCAAAATGGGTGGGAAAAGAAGGCGCCTGCCCATGGCGCTTACGGTATGCATTAATGTATTTTTTAAGCACATTGTTTACAAGTTCCGGGACTAAATAGTTGTTTTAAGATGATCTTACTGCTAGCTACTCGATCAGGAATGCGAAAAACCCTTTTTATTCTAGTTCTTATAACATCCTTTTAACCAGCTTTAATGTTATGCCCAGTTGGTGGTTTCATATGATATATATATCAAGGCTGTGCTCTAACGGCGCCCGGTCGCCTGAGGCGACTAACATTTGGCCTCGGGCGACTGAAAATATTTTCTTGGTCGCCCGGCCGGGCGACTGGCTGGTGTTGGTTTCTTGATTTACAGTCAAAAAAAAAAAAGAAAATGTTGTTCAATCGGGCGCGCGTTGATATTCAAAGGTCGTTCCACGTGAATTTACGTGTAACATAATCATCGACTTTGATCGTGACAAGCTGCACAGTTTTCGATTTTAACCGCTTTTCCAAATAGTATTATAATTTTTCCTTTAGATTAGGATGGCTCGTTAGTTAGTTTTTGAAAAGCAATTGTTACTTCTGCTCTGACAGGCGTAAAGTACGGTCGACGATTAATAAATTGCTAAATGAACACGGGAGTCGTTCTTTTAAAAGAAAATGTTGTTCCATCGGGCGCGCGTTGATGTTCAAAGGTCGTTCCATGTGAATTCACATGTAGCATAATCCTTGACTTTGAACTTGACTAGCTGCACAGTTTTCGATTTTAACGGCTTTTCCAACAGCATTAAAATTTTTCCTTTAAATTGGGATGGCTCATCAGCTAGTTTTTCAAAAGAAGTTGTTATTTCTGCTCTGATAGGCGTAAAGTACGGTCGGCGATTAATAAATCGCTGAATAAACACGGGAGTCGCTCTTCTATACTAATTTAATATTTTAGCCGGCTTTTTACTGCCGTGTCTGCGAGGCAAAAACATAACTTAAGATTGTTTTTCCAGTAAAACACGATGTATAAAAAAGAAAAGATACGTTTTTTTTTGTGATTGTTTTAGAAACGGGTATAAACTCTATAAGTCCCGCATTGTCCTTGGTGTCGTGACAAGTTATTACGTATCACGCACTAAAAATAAAATCGACCGAATCCACAAAATTAGAATTTCTAAAGAATTAAGTATACAGAGTTCAAACGAAATAGTGTTTTGCTAAGCTTACATAATGCTTTGAATTGAACTTCAATGAGACAGTTTTAGGTTTATCAGATTATCTTTGGTATATGTATACTATTCATTTTTCAAAAAGTCAGGGTCGGCCAGGGTTTTTGGGTATTCGGTATTCAGGGGTGTTTTAAATCGGGTATACCGTATATTGCAGCTTAAATATGGGTATTCAGTATATCACTTTCTTTGAATTTCAGGTATAAAGTATTCAAAGCTTCGATTATTTTTGGGTATATTTGGAGGAATTTGGGGTATTTTGGGGTATTTTGTCGATTTTTTTTCGGGTATATTGGTATTCCACTACCCCCCCTGGCCGACCCTGAAAAGTAGTTTTGCACTACTTCTGTAAGTGTGAATTAAATAATTATTTGACTATAAGTGATGATAGGTTTTCAGGAGGTCAAAGGATACGATGTTTCATGAACATAAAAACAATAAATAAATGCACATCGGTTCTATTTGACTCGTTACGAAAACAGTTTGTTTAATTTTTAATAATTAACTGACTGATTTATTAATTTGGGCGACCAACTAGGAGGCCCGGGCACCTCAGCTAAAATGTCTGGGAGCCCAAAGGGCTCGCCAAAATTTTGATTTGGGCGACCATCTTTTAGGCCTGGGCACCCAAGCTAAAACGCTTGGGAGCCCGAAGGGCTCCCTGAAATTTTCCTTAGAGCACAGCCTTGTATATTTTTATGCATATATTTTTGATTCCACAGGCCAATGTTAGGGAAGTTTACCAAAGCCTTGTTGGCCGAGATGATGGCAGGGAGATCCAGTGGGACTTTTCAAAAAGGTATGTATACACTGTATGCGTTTATTTCACTAACTGTAAATAAGTTAGGTTAGGGGTGGACTATTATATTTTTAGGGGGAGGGGGGGTTGCACAATTTTTCTGAATTGTTGTTTCAACTTCAGGTTGCGTGGGGAAAGAAATGGCGGTAACAAGATATTACATAATTATTATGAGAAAGTGATTTGGTATATACACTTCAATGTGGTGTAAAATTTTGCAGAGAAAATTTTTCAGGGAAATTTTTGGGATCATGAAAAACAAGCAAAAGAGTTAAGTGCCACATGGTACATTTATTTCACACAAAGGAAGTTATTGTGCAATTAAAAACAAGAAAGCAAACAATGATAGGTAACCATACTCATTTATAAGAGAAAAATGATGACTTGCCTCTGGTACATAAAGTAAAAGACAATTTTTAATGTGTGTGCTATTAACACTGAAACTGTACACAGTAAGGATGCACCATGCAGTTTCTGGTGTTATTGATATTGTTTTTTCTATCAGAGAAGCCACAGATAAATGCATAACAGCTGGGTAAAATCCCTTGCCCCCCAGCCCTAATTTACAGCCCTGAAGGTCTAAAAGCTGCATACACTTTCTAATTAATGGTTTAGTACCTAATGTAACCGCCTTTCTTCCTGTGCAGAGCCCCAAGTGGAAGTGGTTACAGCTGGAATTTTAAACTATGCTTAAACAATTATATTTAATCTCCTAGCTTCAATGAACCTGAAAACAAGGTTGTAAATCAGAAAATTTTAGCTGGAGTGCAGAGTACTGACCACGAAATGCCAGTTGTTACAATAAAAGGTAAATTCACCTTTTTTCTTCTTTCTTGTAAAATTAATGTATCGAATATTTTGTTACAAGTGTTGCTGCTTTGGTTTGAGTCTCATCCTGACCACTACCTGGATTTGTTTCATGGTAGCCTTGAGTTCAAATCCTCAGCCATGCTTGTAAATAGCCAACTGATATATATACCAATATATATATATTTAAATTTGAATTTTTCCTCGGTTTACAAATTTTTTTAATCAAACCAGTTTAATTTTTATTTCCATTATTGAGGTTGATTACCATAATCTAGAATCTGAGACAAAGGAGAATGAAAATCAAAATAATTTAAATATTTTAAAACCAAATAAACATTAAAACCACAGCATAATTGCTTACATGTACCCACTGGATTGGTTAAGAGGATAATAAACTGCACCCACAGTCCTTCAACTTCTGATTTTGGTTGTAAACAGTTTATTGCACTCACATGCAGTTTTTAGATACACAAGTTTTATATCAAAATGTTTAGTAATTAAGAGGTTTTATTTTAAGAGGGTAACACAACAGTATATGAGAATACTGACAAACTTGTGGCCTTCTGAAAATTAAAGGAAAATTTAAATCAAAAACATAAACCTAATAATAAGTGTTAAAATGGTTAGAAATTTAAAGCAAATTACCCTTTACCATGTTTCAACAAGACAACCCTTGCGAAATGGCTTTTGGAATTCCTAGGAATTCCTAGGATTTTCCTAGGAATTCCTAGGAATTTATTCCTAGGAATTCCTAGGAATTCCTAGGAATTCCTAGGAATAAAGGTGTGAATTTTCACGGTAAATTCGGACTGGGAATTCCTAGGAATTCCTAGGAATTCCCAACCATAACAACTCTGGTTCTAAAAACCTAGAAATTCCTAGAAATTCCCAGAAATTCCCAGAAATTCCCAGAAATTCCAAGTTTATAGCCAACAGGACTTGGAATTCCTAGGAATTCCTAGGAATTCCTAGGAATTCCTAGGAATTCCTAGGAATTCCAACTCAGAGAACCAATGACTTTCCCTGAAAAGCTGTATATCTAAAAAATTCCTAGGAATCTCTGGGAATCTCTGGGAATTTCTGGGAATTTCTGGGAATTTTTAGGAATGTTTCAGAATTACTGGGAATTTTAAGCAAAAATTTGAGGCTAATGATATAAAATAAATACTTTAAATTAGAAAAACCCAGCTAAAATTCAAGTATTCAATGAAATTTATTTAGAAGCTTAATTTAAGGCTTACATGTAAACTATTTTTGATTAATTATTAACATCAATGTGTGGTAATATTAGGATGGAATTTAATTTATTTTTCTTTTCTTGAAAACTTCATACGGATTAATCCTCAATTACAGCTTTTCATATAAAATAGTTCTAATCAATCATTAAATTTGGTTTGACACAAATTGTGAATAAAATCTGTTGATTCTTTTCCATAAAATACAATATCTTAAGTTATATTTGAAAACCAAGCACTCTTGGGAGTGAAGGGGCTAGTTACAGTCAAATAAAATTGAGTTTTTGATTAAAATCTTGTTGTAACCGTAACAATAAATTAGAATGAAGTTATCCTAAACTGCAAACTTAGCTGCTGTTTGTACTGTTTGTATTTTTTTTCCTGGGCTCACAATGAGTTGGCCTTGAATGAGGTTGTCAACAAGAACCTTGACCATTTTGTATCTGGATTCCTTGACATCTGAATTTGAAAAAAAATAATATATTAAAATATGTATGTTTAAAGCTCAGACCAGGCTTTTAAGATGGCTATGAGGAAAAGGGCATTCATTGGATTCTCAAATTTAGAAATCTCTGTTATATTAAGTGACTTTCATATTGGAGTTAGTACATCTCTCTCATGGATTTTACTAAAAAAGGGCTGAATACATTATTTTGTTTTTACCAAGGAGGGCTTCTTTATGTACTAAGGTTTGTTTAATAACAGTTCCTATTTTGAATCTTGAATGTTCCCAAACGTGACTAGAGGAATCTTGAAACCTTACTGATAGGTTTATTTCATTGTAAAGCATAATAAGCTTAAGAAACTGCGGCATGCAAGTGACCGATTCGATTCTCAGAATTATTCTAGTTTCAGTTGCGCCGAGCGTTATGTAAGCTTAATTCAACCCGCTACATCTATTCTTTTATAAGATTTTGATCACGTAACGAATATCGCAATTTTTACTCACCTCAAACTTTCAAAATCGTAGCTTTACAGACGGCCATTCGACCCTTGTTTGTACCAGTCAATATGTCAACTGTTGTCCCTTCTTTTAACTCCACGGCGCCAACGACTTTCTTTTTTTTTACAACACTCACGCTATTCTCGTTTTCCCATTGAACCACAATAAAAGCTATCTTTAGAAATGTTATATTAAGCAAAACAGTTGAGAAAAGCGATCAACCGATGAAAAGTACATTCAAAGATGAGCGCCAAATGGAGTCTTCTTTGTTTCCGATCGCAAAAATTTTTTTTGGGATCACTTTCTGAAGGAGCTTAGACACCAGGCTCAACTAGGGAACCAAGCCTTTTGATGACGTAAACAATTTTTCACTCACCACCCCCGACTGGTTGAAGTGTAGTTGGAGGGGGACAGGGAAGGAAACATTTTTGTTACTTGCGCGGGAAAAAAACAAATGAGAAGTTATCTATTACCTTTTTTTTGTTGTTGTAATTTTCCAGAAAAAACAAATGGGAAGTTATCTATTACCTTTTTTTGTGTAATTTTTGCGGGAAATAATATTACCTTATCTCGCTCCGCTCCGTACATATACGAATCTTCTGCCTTTGGTTATAATACACCTTCTTCGTTAATTCTTAATATTACTCACGGTCAAATGGATCCAAAGGGAATTTCAAACCTTGGAAATACTTGCTTTCTGAATAGTGTCTTGCAAGCTCTGCTCTCAGTGACATGTTTTTCCGAAGGGCTCACTGGATTGCAGCACAATCACAAGAAGTGCACCTCATCTAAAACAGGTCTTGAAAATGTATTCAATATTATTTTAGCACGTCAAAATAACATTGATATTGGAGTGGAAGACATAAAATCCCAGCAGGCAAACAACATCAACCCATCGGTGAACTGTGTAATCGAACCAAGTACTTTTTTGATGAACCACAAAATTCGTCATCAGTGTGGTAATCCGCTTAGTTATTCTTGACATTAAGCTTATTTCGACTTTATGAAACAATTAAAATACGTATATTAAAATACGTATTTGACAACTGGATAATCTTGTTAGAACGTCACAGGAAGTTGTACCTTGTACGGAGCTACGAGTAAAATGTTTAAGGCCTTTTCACTGTTTATGGCGGTAAATTTATATTAGTCCTGGAAGCTTTGCAAGTCGTAGTTCTTTGCTCGATTATTTTTTGACACTGTTGTGTTGCGCGTTCATCTAAAATGTGCGTGTACGAGTACTAGGAGTGCAAAGAGTGAAAACGGTACGCAAACCTAACACTTTCGACCCCTCCCCATCCCCCTCCCCCAGCCCCACCCTCTGGACAAATGAGTAGTTTCTGGACCATATTGACTTGATAATCTTGGTAACTCCTAAATTGACTATGCCAATTTCCTGTGGATTAAATTAATTACAATCACAAACCTGTAGACAGCAAAATTAAATCCAGGAATGGTGTCCCTGCCACATGGAAATTTTTGTTTTTGGTTTCTTTTTTTTTCTGAGGGGGGGTAGAGTTCAACCCCCCCCCCCCTTTGAAAAATTCATTTCATGTCAAGCATTTCCTTAAAAAATTTTGGCACTTTTGGACCCCCTCTCCCCTGGAATTTTCAATGATCCTACTTGGGGTGGGAGTGTGTTGATCTTTCAATTCTTTCTAGAACTACACCTTTACTACACATTCTTTCTTACAAAAAGTGAATTTTGTGGTCAAAATGATCTCTATAATAATCACCTCCACCCTTACATTTTTCTTTTGCATGTGGGAGAATAAACATTGACATTGACAACAATGACAACAGTTCTATTTGCACTCAACATTTACATTTTTATTTTAGCCAATAACTACAAGAAAAGTCAAATACTCATCACAAAGACAAGCTACCATAGTATTTCTTATACCCAATCACACACTTTATTAGTCAGTATTATTCAAACATTTATCCTGTTCCATTAGTGGTGTTTGTCTATTCATTCTTAAGGGTTGTACTATACAGAGCTTCCTGAAGGACTATTCTAACCCAGTGGAGCTGGAATCATCTTATTACTGTAGCAGGTAACAAATTTTAATAGCATTAAACCTAACACCAAAAGGACACACAAATACAACTATTTTTTCGATAACTGCTACAGTGCTTAACACTATAAACTACAATGCACAAAGCAGACTATTTTCTTCCAGTGCAAGAAATTAGGAATGTCAAAGCTACTACAATTGTACAAATTCAAGTTCTTATGCATGGATTGAAAAGAGTAGGAGATGCAGTCCCTGTTGCTGTGGTCTGGTCTCTGTGTCTGTGTGTTGTGAAGAATACAATTCATTCCTGTAATCAATTGAGAAAAGGCAAATAATGAAATAAAAATTCATACAAATACAAAATGCAATAAGTCCACATTAGCTTATTTGCTGCCTTCAATACAACATCATTTAACAAATAAAGAGATAATGATGACAACAAGGATGATGATGGTAATGATGGTGATGGTGATGTCAAGGATCATGGTTAGTGGTATAGGAGACTGACTGGGTGACCTCCAGTAACTAGAAGATGAAGAAGCAACAGCATGTGTAATGCCTCATTCCATGCTGTCTAGTTACTTGAAAAACTAGTAGCCCCCTGCCCCCCTCCCCTTGCTGATTCCTGTCTATATATAATGAATTGCACAAATATTAAATTATGCATTCTTTCATTTTTACTACATCAGTTGCTCCCAGAGTACTGATGCATGGAAGAGGCTAGTCACATGCCAGGCACCTCTGTCATTTTGCATTCAAATGGTAAGATTTCAAAATGATGGAAAAAAACTTCACAACTTAATAGATTACAAAGAGAAAGTGTTATTGTCCATGAGGGTACCACCATTTCTTCTGGTCATTATGTGTGTTACCTAAAAAGAGAAGAGAGGTGGTCACATCTTGAAGCTACAAGCCAGGAAGTATATCTCCTCTTCTATGAAAAAGATGAGGTTGAAGACATGCAAGAGGTTACACATATTTCTTCTATGTCTGTTAAGGTCCAAAACTGTCTACCACAGATGCCCAGTATGCCTCTAAAAAGGAAGAAGTTTCCTGTAAAGTTTTGTCTTCCACCTGGTTACTATGCATTAAAGGCTGAAAGATCTGGCATTTTCAAGACAGCTACTGGAAGTATACCCTGGAAATATTCTACACTGGATGTAGCATCAGTATTAGCAAAGCAGAGGGAATTGCCATGGCTGGGGTCCAAATCTCAGGGAATCCTAGAATTAAAGCATGGGAGCCAACTGATGTTGAAAAGCTCCTTCCAGCTAAACACAAGATAAGTGACAGCAAACTTTCCAATTTTGTGATAGACTATATTTTTCTACTGATAGAAAGTCAGTCTCAAGCCAGTAACAAGAAAGTTTTTACTGTCAACTCCGATGTTTATAACAACATGGCACAATTCTTAATGAATATTTTCTTGAAGCATAAGTATGACTTGCTTTATGAGAACATTTCAGCAGCAGACATGATTCTGTGCCCAGTACTGCATGGATCATATATTATCAGAGAGAAGCCAACATGAAAGTTTGTAAAAAATTCAACAATCAGAAAAGAAGAAGGAATCTTTCACACAATGTTAGAAAGAACTTACCAAATGCTGGGCCTAAAAGATAGAGCAATCATTGGAATGAGTTCTGAATCCATTTTTACAGAGCTATAAAAATGGAAAGAACTTAGCAATACCCCATTGGACACAACCATTTTTCCTAACAGCTGTCTAAAATTATTGAAGCAATAACAGTAGCTGCTTTCATCTGAACTGATTTTTATCTAATCAATGCCAGCACATGAATACTCAGAGAAGTTGGAGTAGTTTCATTGCAAATTTTTCAATATTCTTTGCAGCAAAGGATGGGAAAAATTAATTATTATAAATAATTATTATCATCATTATCATTGTTATCATTGTTATCATTGTTATCATTGTTATCATTATTATCACTATTATCATTATTATTATTGTGTTTCAAACTTTACCACTTCCCTTCCCCAAAGCAGCTACATGTATACAATACAGGGCCTTTTAAAAAGTCCTCAATGTTTAATGCCTCGAGGCTTGCTGGTTTGGCAGTCAGTGGAAAGGTAATGAAAGAAATACATTCAGCTGGATTTATATGATTATAATTAACATTCAAATATTGATTCTAACTCTGCACTGACTCAGGATATAAAAAACAAGACATTGATTGCATTATATATGGTGGCTTGATGCAAATGAGCCAAGAGAGCTTTTTTTTTTCAGGTACATGATCATAAAAAAGCCCCATGTTCTGTAGTTGTAAGTCATAGAGTGAAATTCAGTACTTTAACTATATTCAGTAGACCTCAATGCAGTTTTCAACACCACCTTAATGTCAAATAATTTTTGTGACAATTCTGTTATCATAAAAATATCAGTAATACTGCAAATTTCAGCAACAGTTGTACACGTTATAGGAAAATGATTCTTCTGTAAAAAATTTTTCTTCTAGCAGACTTAAATTTTCTGAAAAAAATAACATACAATGTATGGAAAAACTATCACAAACAACAGGGCAGATTCAAGGAAAGGTACAGCCATAGCCAGTATGAAGCAAACATCCCCACCACTCCCAAAATGCATTATCAGTTGCCTCAGATGTCCAGGCTGTCCAGGGAACAATTTAAACGTTAAATAAGTACAGTTTTGCGTATTCAGATTAATTACTGCTAGGTGCATTATTTTATGACAACGTACTTTAACAAGTTAGGTATATATATATATATTTCATATCACAAAAGCAAATAATTTCTGGTGTTATCGCTAATTGGGATATCAGATCAAGAAAGTATAAGGTTATTAATAAAGAGTTTAATTTTGGCTGAAGGTTTTTCGAGTTATTAATTTGACAATTCACTGTACGTTGTAAAATTACAAAGCAAAACACTAAATTTAGGTTGAAAAACACTAAAATACTTACTTACCTTCGGTCTCAAAACGTTTTTCACTATACTGCTGTAAAAATTTGAGTTTGTGTTTACTACAAGCCGATGTTTCTTGTATACTCCAATGTGACGACATAAGCTAGTGGCAAAAAAGGTCACGCAAGCAAGCAAAGGCCTGGGCACAAATTCAGTAGGCTTGGCTACTGAGTTGAGCCTGGTTTCTAAGCTCCTTCAGAAAGTGATCCCAAAAAAAATTTTTGCTTTCCGATCACGGGCATGATCACGTGGATCTTTTAGGACTTGTCATTGGCTAGCAGAGAGAATCCGCTGGCTTGCCGATTGCAGTGTTAGGAAAAGTGCCCAACTTTATTCTGACTTCTCCGACCGGTTCTCTGCTTCTAGAAGATGGACAGCTTGGTGATATAAATAAAGATGTGAGCTCACTCTATGTAAAAATAATCGACAAGAATCGATCGTATCACAAATGCTCAATTTGTGGCCGAAAGTTGTCGAAGAAACAAAGACTCGAAACTCACTTGAGTTGTGTTAATGGCAAAGGTGAGAAATAACACAAGCCAATCACAGTTTTGAATGCGTGTACAAATCGTCTTTTACCCTCATATTTATAAAAGAAGGATACCACATTCGGAAGTATAAGAGATACATAGATGATCCCAGTGTACCAGTACCTAAATCTACAAAGCTTGACCGTAGAAAGCGTTCAGCAACACGTTCCAACACCGCCATCTCGATTCCTCAGTCAGTCGTTTCCACTGAACTTAAAGCAGTATTGACAACAGAGTAGAGTGCGTCTTACAAAGGAGAAACATTTTTACAAGAGACAGAAGTAGCTATATGCGATTACAGAGGTGCGTTGGAACTCTGGTCCACAAATAGTTATGCACTGCCCGAAGTATAAAACAATTTTGTTGATAGCTGACAGACAGAGAAGAACAACAAGTAAACTTAAGAGCTGTTATTATTGAAGTGTGACTAGCACTTTTCATTTTTATATAAAGAAGGACTTGTAATTTGCACCAAAAATAAAAAGATGTAATGTTTTTTGGGAGATCCAGTGATTGGGACATTTAAGAAATTAAGTTATGAAAGGAAACTTAGTTGGTATTTCTCACTACTAACAAGTCTTGTTGACAAATATTTTCAGATCAGAGTTTCAAATAAAGTAAATTGAAGACGTCATATAAAAGGTGTTTTTCTTCAAAGGGAACATTGACTACCTCTGTCTTGTCTGCATGCCAAATGTTTGCAAAGTGTGTGGATGATCCACAAGTATTGGAACTCTTACAAAAATGTTTTGTAAGAATAAAAACAACAAAACAAATTACAGCAATTAGTCATGAAAATAGAGCAAAAAACTGAAAAAAAAAGCAGCAACAACAATCATGAAAAAAGAAAGATTAATTAGGTGTTGAATTTGTTTGTCTAAGGCATGAAATTTCTACTAAAAGTATTGTCAACAAAAAGTCTCTGACAGCGTTGGAGGCAACTAAGCTTGACTGTTCCAAGGTTTTCTAACAAAGGCAACCAGTAATGTAGGTTAGGGAAGTAAGATAACAATGTAATTATTGTTAATTATTGTGGAAGTTGGCAATTTCTAGTTAACATAACTGACAGCTGGTTCATGAGAAAATCCATATTAATGTAAAGATTTACTAAAACTTAGTTTGAGTAATAAATTTCATGATCTTTAAGTTATAAACATGTACATGTATGTATATCTCTTGGTAAGTTTTGTATAGCATACCTTTTATTGAGCCAAAGTTTTAAGCCTCTGAAATTACTCTTTTTCTTAAAACCTTCACATTCAAGGTATTTCTTAGAATTTATGTGGACCTCAGGGTATTAAAATTGCCTCAAATTCAATTCCCAGAAATTCCCAAGAGTTCCACACTTCTTAAATTATAGGTAGTTTGTAAAGCTGAGAATTCCTAGGAATTCCTAGGGATTTCAAGTCCTCACAAAACTGGAGTCTTCCTTTCCCAGAAATTCCCAGTAATTCCAAGCTTTTTAAATCAGAGCTAATTTGCATAGTTGGGAATTTTTGAGAATTCTTAGGAATTCCTAGGAATTCCTAGGAATTCCTAGGAATTCCCAGAAATTCCCAGAAAACTGGGAATTCAGTTTGCAAGGGTCATTTGCATAATTGGGAATTTTTGAGAATTCCTAGGAATTCCTAGGAATTCCTAGGAATTCCCAGAAAACTGGGAATTCAGTTCGCAAGGGAACATTACTCTTTTTTAGCTGCTATGTGTGTCCATTTCCAAACTAAGAGACGACAAGAGGTAAACAAATCAAGAAATGCAGCTCAGGATGTATTAAAGCAACAGAGAGCCTTAAGCTGTCTAAATACGGTAAATAATATTCAAAATTCAAGCTGTTTTGAGTTTTTCTGCTGTTGAACACCATAGCAATGCTTTAAACAAGACCCAGTATCTGTAAGAGCTCTGCTGGGTAGAATCAATAAGCTAATTTCAACCCAAACCATGTCTATTTGTGACTTTCATATTTAGTGTAATTGTGAACAATTTTGTTTAATTTATTTTAATACAGAAAAAGAACCAGAGAGTGTAAGCTCTCAACCATTCTACATCTTTGGCTGCAGAAGACAAAGATCAGTACATGAAGTTCATGACCATAGACTATATGTCATCGGAATATTCTATGTCAGAATCTGAGGAGGGCGAGTGGAACAGTGAGCATGGCTATGAAAGCTCAGACTCAGAGAGGCCAAAGAAGAAAGTTTTTTGTGTAAGCTCACTTCAGTGGCGGAGTCCTGCACTAACTCAGGTCATGCACAGTCTTGACCGAAAGTCAACATGCAGAAGGAGTGCAAAAGGTGCTAATATGTTAGTGGAAAGGCGTCGTACAGGCATAATCTTGAGCCGCCTTGCTCCTGATGATGCTGATCCCTTTGCACTGGCATAATTGGTACTTTCTGCCCTCCTTTTGTACATGTAACCTTATTTCTAAGGGGGTGATTACATGGTGACTTTCAGCTTAGTTAGAAGGGGCTGAGATTTCAGCCCAGGATGCGAGGATGAAAAAGCTCCAAAAAGCCCATGTAATTGGAATGGAATTTCAGCCCAGGCTGAAATGGGACCTTGGACATATGTAGTGATTGTTTTTTTCAATCAATGAAATGAAATCACTGAAGCTGGCAGTTGCAAAGGAGAAAAGATTTACATTTGGTCATGTAATCACAACAAAATTCCAGCCCCCTAATCAGGCTGAAATTTCTCATGTAAATCACCTCCTTATTCATTGGTATTTTTTCTGCATTTTTGGCTAAGAAAACAAAATTAACTTAAAGGGAAATAATTTTGGAGAAAGGAGAATGAAATGTTAATTATTTGGCCTTGATATAGAAGACTTTTGCAATTGATGATCAAGCAATATACATGTACAAATAATTGTTTTATCCCTGTACTGAAATACATGTACAGGAACTCAGGTTTTGAAATGAAAATTCAGTTCAATGAAGGGTGCTGTTTCTATGTGGTAGCAACTTAGTCTTCAAATATTTCCTAAAAGCTACATGTATGTGTAATTGATTGAATGCTGTCATTTCTTGTTATGTGACAGCTTCATCTAAAAGCTAAGTGAAGCTGTTCTACTGTCCTTAATTTTTCAAATTTACATTGAACTGACTCATGAATTGCAAAATGGGAGAATTACATCAGCCATGCTATGACTTATCATATCTAGTACAAAATTTTTGAAGATCAGTTAACAAATTGAAAGCATTTAATATTTTAGGTATTTTTAGGCAGGCTTACTGTTTCAAATTGTGTAGCTTAATTTTTACCATGTAACAACATTTGAAGAGTATTTGAAGATATTTATAATATTTATTGATTCCTTGGTGATGACCTGTTGACAAATCAAGAGCATTAGGTGTTTCAGGCATTCTTAATAAGCTGTTTACAATGTGCCAATATATGACTTGTATTTCAAGATATTTATAATATTTATTAATTCCAAGGTGATCAGAGACAGACCAATTAACAAATCAAAAGCATTATATGTAGGTGTAGGCATTCTTGATTATGATTCGTTTCAAGTTCAAGTTTCAAGTTTTATTTGTTCACATCAGATGGTTATTACTAGGCTGGCTTGCAAATAGTGAAGAGCTAATCGTGGCAAGCCAGACTGTAGACAAATAATTTTACACAATTTTATACAATAAATATTCACATACAATTACAACATGTAGACATTAATCTTCATGCTTACAAACATCTAGGTATTAGGATAATATGTAAATAGGAAAACTACAGACTAAACATAATTACAGTCAATAATTAATCTTTCATCTTATTAATTAGAGTATCTATGTCGACATAGTAGTTTTCAGTTACTATTTACATGCTATTCGTTACTATTTACGATTCTATATGCAATTACTATTTACATACTTTAGTACTTTTTCAAATTGTTACAAGTGCAAGCTGTTTACCATGTAACAATATGTGACTTGGATCTAATTTTTATTTCATAATGTAGTAAATATTTGCATGGTGCTGGAAATACTTGCATTTTGTTTCGTTTCTTATTTCTCTCTGATTCCACCCCGTTGAGCAAATATGTGTTAACGTTTACTTCTGCCTTAATGAGCAAAACTGTTCAAAAATGAAATATTTAATTGCGTTTGTACATGGAACAAATAAGGCGTAAACGTGTATCTTTGCCACAACAAAGTTTCAGCAAATGTTCACTTACACGTATTTTTACAGGATATGTAAAGAATAAGCAAATTTAGAATTTTGCCTGCGATGCTTTCCTTGCAAACAATGGTCAAACATGACATTTGACTTCGCCGCAAACATGACCAAAGCGAGACAAATATAGTCTTTGGCATCCGTGCAAATCCGTCCTTTCGTGCAGTAAATTTATTCATTTACCTGGTATTTACTGCCGCAGTAAAGTTGAATTTTTTCGCATTTGCTACGCTATGTAAATATCTGCAAACATGAAGTTTACTTTTTGTGCAAAGGTCATCAAAGCGAATGAAACATTTCTTTTGTTTCGTATTTGCTGTCAGTGTAAATATGGAGTAAAGGCAATATTCAACGTCTTTGCTTTACTTGTAATTGTGGTGCAAACACAAAGTTTGACTTACGTGCAAGTACGATCAAAGCAGTTTAAAGATAGTATTTGCTACACATGTAAATCCATCATTTCGCACAGCAAATTTAACAATTTAACTCGCCTTTGCTGCAACAGAAAAGTTGTCGCAAATGTGCAGCTTTTCTTTACATTTGCTATGGTATGTGAACATTGAGTAAATGCGGTATTTACCATCTTTGGTTTGCGTGCAAATATAATGCAATTAAAAAAATTGCATCTGACCAAATATAAACAAAGTCTATCAAATGTGGTATTTACTTTTCATTTACTACGATTTTGCTACGGTTGTAAATCCGTTTTTTGCGTAAAATGAAGCATTTCAATCTGCTTCAGTTCTAGAAGTAAAATCTTATAATATTAGTCGACCCATATGGGAGTATTTTCATTTAAACTGCACTGATATCGGGTGATTTGAAAAACTTCTCTTTAGACAGACCATGTAAGAGTCCTCATGAGGTCACGCAATCTCCGAAAGATGTACACCAAGGAATAGAAAATTGAGCACGGCTCGTTGTTGAACACCAGTTGCGACGTGTAAAGTTGCATTTGAACAGTATTAAGTATTACAGAAACAGTTTAATATTTCAACAGTGCTCCATGTAAGATAATAATGCCGGCATTATCTTCTTGACCGTCTGGCGAGAGTAGGCGTTGTTCGGCTTGTCTTATTTTTTATGTCTCCATGGAAATAACCCTAGGACAGTTTCGGTCTGGGGAAAGCGGTTACACACATAAACGTCCTTGTCCGTGGGCAAACGCCATTTGCCCATGGGTAAAATGGCTGGTGTAACCACGACTAATGGTTGAAGAAGATAAGCAGAACCTTGATGCAAGTGAAACGAGACAATGGTAGTCGTCAGCGGTGTAATTTTTCAGAAAATGTTCTCGAAATATACAAACTCCAACAAACATTTGCATCACTTTGTTGCCGTAGGATTGTTGCCGATGGATTTTTGTCGCATATCCCTGATGCATGTTACAAGAGTATACTTGTTTTAAGATAGCCGTCGGTAACGATTTCTTTCAACGCAACAATATTGAATAAGAGACCGCGAAAGGTCTCGATTTAAATTGATGGTAAATATTCTTGGTTGTTTTGTTTAATTATTTATAATTTATTCTGTAGTATGTACGATGAATGACTTTATTTGTTCCATAGCAATGGCTTTGTTATCTTCCAGGCACACAATCCTGACTTCCCTTTTCTTGTATTATTTGACGAGTGGCTCGATGATTTTTTTTTTCATGTATCAAAATTATTTTTCTGACTGATCGGGGATCTAATTGAAGTTTTAAGTAGCAGTAATTTAAACGCTGATCACTTTAACCCAGCCAAGATCGACCTTTTGATATAAGCAAATAATTTTTTTAGTTTTATTCTGAAAACGTGTAAAGGCTTTCAAAATAACTGACGTCTCACGGTTTCGAACCCTCCAGGTCGTCTAACTGTGGTCATAGCTAGAGGCGACAAGCTGAAATTACTGGTTTACATGAGCGTTTCATGTTTCTTTCGCATATTTTGCATGACAGCGGTTGCTACTTTCCTGGGAAATTTTTGTGCGAGAAATTGACGTGCAGCTAGTCATAGATATTGATCCCCCGGCAAATGCCCTCCGTTTGACTGCAAAGTCAGCTAATTCACCCCAATCCATACCAGATCCCCACCAATCCAACCTCAATTTACTCTTACGCACCTTTATCTATCTAAATTCACTTTTAACTACCACAATTGATTTTATTTCTGACAAAACTTTTTCAATCTAATCAATTCATACTTTTACTGCGAAGAATTCTAAATTTACTTCATTTTAATTGACTTATGTCACCCCAAGCTTCCGCGGGGTGTTATCCAATCAATATGGGTTCTTGTGTTCACCCCAAAAAATTTGTAAATTTTTGTAAAAAATTTGTAAAATTTGCATCAATTTGTAAAGGGTTTATCTTTAGGAAAAATTCAAGGGGCTATCGGATTTGAAATTTGGAAAAAGTTGGAAAATTATAAGCAGAAGCGCTCAACGGAGTTGATCCTCGACGTACAGTAGCTTGCGATCCTAGGGTTGTAACCAGAAAGGTCAGGGTGACATGAAAAACGCTAATCATAGCTACGACCTTACTCTGTTGATCTTGCAGAGTGAAAAGCGGCTGGAAATAAACGGTGTACTAAGGGGAGGGGGGTGCTGAGGTAAATGACGCCATTTCTTTTCATTAGAAAGTTATTACCATTTCTTGGAAAATTGACAATCTCTGAAAACGAAAAAAAATATATTCCATGCCCCCAAATGCTCATTTAGACTCTAATGAAAGTACCCTCTATTTAATATGAATCTAAAACTAGCATCGTTCTATCACAACTCTAGCAATCTGATTGGCTAAGTTACCATCGTCAACTATCACGTAATCTAGAGCTCTCCCTCCCCACTCCCCTTTAAACAAATACCTTAGAAGTGAAATATCATCTTAACAGGGAACTGAAACAGCTTAAGACGGGATGTTTACGCACGGCTAAAAGTCGAAACATTAACATTTTCATATAAAGTAAAAGTGACCACAGCAGATCAAAAAAAAGACGGTTGTGCTGCATAGTAAGCCGTAAGCTTTACATAATAAGCTAAATTACGCATACGTTTTGGTTGGTTCTTTCATGTGATCTATTGAAGCACAGACGCATTGATGACGTCACCATCAGTAATGTTTTGGCTCTTTATTGCATAAAACAAACAGATGTTGCCGTGGGTCTGTATAGTAAAAGATCACAGAAAACGTCATAATGTGATAGGAAGCTAAGTGACACACCCGGCTGCGCCTCTTGGGTCACTTTTTTGTTCTCACCGCATTTTGACGTCATCTGTAATCTATTACTTAACGGAAGTATGGCAACACGGAATCTATATGTGAAACAGTTAATGGACTCACAGTTTTAGAAAACAGGCAGTTAAGTCTTTCCAAAAAGTTTAAGAACGACATCACATTGTCCGGTATATGTGAGAGTTTTTTAATGCATCACTTTTCTGTCTATTGACTACTAAAATACTCGATTCATAAATTGAAAGTAACTGAAATCTTGTTTCCTTGTTTTGAAGGCCTGATGTCCCCCATGGCAATGTCCAAATCCATTCAGCACCTACTGCGAACTGAAAAAATAGAGTGGCACCAAAACAAAAAGCGGAAAAATTTTAATATGCCTGCGTTGCTGCTTCATCAAGCAAGCTGAACATGGATCAAAGGGTTTTCTTACTACAAGTCATATATGTTGGGAATCCAATTCCACTGATGTAGGTTTTCATAAAAAGGGAAAAGAAAGGAGGAAGGGTATCTAAGATAAATTAAACGGAAATTGTCTGAAATCTTTATCTAAATTAATTTTATTTAAGAACTCAATAGGGAAAATGAGTAAAGGGGGTAAGTTTCTAAAGAAACTGTGGTGCTGCGTCGGTGAGAGAGTATAGCAGGTAATTGAGTGTTAACAACTGAGTTGAAAACGTAAATTGGCCACCGTAAAGAGTGAAAAAGCTGACGTTTCGAGCGTTAGCCCTTCGACGGAACGATTGGAGGAATTGTGGGTTGTGTGTGGGTTTATATGCAGAAAGTGGAGCTACACTATTGGTGGGAATATGGTGCCGAGAAAACAGGAATAAATTAGCTGAATGACAAGCGCTGGACTAAGGTCTCCAGGCCCTCAAACATGTTTGCGATCATCGCACTGTTAAGGAACTAGCTCTGAAACAATACTCCGTTTGGCCGAACTAGTACTCACACTCAATTGCTTTTCATTCGGTAGTAACTACTACAAACAAACTAATGGCGTGGACATGGGTACTAAAATGGGACCCAGCTACGCCAATCTTTTCGTAGGTTTTATTGAACATCAATTTTTTTAGTCAATACCACGGCCCAAAACCTAAACTCTTCGGCCGTTACATGGACGATTGCATCGGCGCTACCTCCTCTACCATAGAGGAGCTCACTCAATTTATAACCGCAGTCAATTCCTTTCATTCGGCTCTTAAATATACCTGGGACATTTCCGACACTTCTTTGGATTTTCTAAACATCCAAATTTCAATTGAAAGCAACGGTTTATGCACTAGTGTTTACTACAAACCTACAGATTCACATAATTACTTGTTGTATTCATCTTCACATCCATCACACGTCAAGAACTCCATACTGTGACCTTTTTTACAGTTCTCAGACTTCGTCGTTTATGTAGTGACGACTCTCTGACCGCAGTCAATATACTCTTACACATCACCCTCACAACCATGCTGTTAAATCTATCATTCTTAAAAACGTGAATTTATTCCAAAACGATTCAGTGACTGGCACTATCTTTCCGCAACCCCCACTTATTTCATTAAAACGTGACAAAAACATAGGCAACTTTTTGGTCAGAAGTTCATTTCAAACCAATGACCAATCTAAAACTTTCAAATGCACTCGCTCACGATGCAAAACTTGTCCTTTCATTCATAACGTAGAGAAAATATCGGGACTCAAGTGATCCAGTAGGATCACTGATCACTTTCCGTGTACTTCCGCCAATGTTATTTACTGCATAACTTGCACTTATGGCAATAAGTTATACACTGGTGAAACAGTTTGCGGCCTTTCCTTACATCTAGGCAGTTCAAAAAGCCGCAAAAGACTAGAACAAAAATTTATCTTCCAAATCGTCACCCTCAATCCCCACGGAATCAGCGAGCGCTTTTCATTAAACTAATTTATTCCTGTTTTCTCGTCACCAATAGCGTAGCTCCCCTTTCTGCATATAAACCCACACACAAGCACACAAATTCACGTTTTCAACTCAGTTGTTAACGCTCAGTTACCTTAGAAAATTAATGGTTGAGTTACCATCAAGACGCAAGATATTTCAAAAGTGTTGTAAATAGTAACCGAAATTCGCGAAGCACATGAAGATCAGCAGAGAAGAGTAGGAATAGAAACTGGAATGCTTGTTTCCGTACCTACCGCCCCTCCCCCCCCTCCCCCGCCCCCTCCTTACTTTTTACAAGATCAAGGTAAGGTGTTTTTGGAGGTAAGCTTGTTTTTACTTCGTACACGTCCTTTACCTGAACGAGAGTAACATCCCAAAAGCCAGGACCAGAAGGGAAACCGTTATGCCCACTGAAAAAAAATTGATAAAACGTTATTTCAGCGCCACAATGGCCTCATCTGATATGTCCATTACGTCTGATACGTTAAATTTTCCTAAAATATTCAAAATATAACTTAACAGAACTTTGTTCTGAACTTACTTCAACCACGCTCATGCACATCTAAATCAAAATTTTAAATATAAATGAACATAATCTCGGTCTGGTCGGGAGCACTGAGCTGCAGAAGGCTAATTTAAGTCACTCACTTAACTTGACTGAAAATAACACATAACCTGCACTTGATGATCTTTCACGTAGCTGCAAAATGCAATCAGGGACTGTGTCTACCTTATGTATGCTTAGCGACTTATCCCTCAAAATAATCAATTCGTTGCCGTCCGATTGAATATTTAGGAATCACTGCTCTCCTAGAGAACAAGCCATCCAGAAGTACCTTGCGAGCGCTCAAAATAAACCAAATTTCATTTTTTTACTTTTTACTTTTTTATTTTAATTCATTCGCCACAGTTCAACAAATACAAACCACTAATCTACATCACTCAGTTACAAGAAAAGAAAAAATAAAGTGGAGTGGCAGGAGAGAGGAACAGAACTTTCGTCCCAATTGAGACCTAACCCCTAAAATGAAAATGAAACAGTTTCTTCCAGTTGCCTATCTTGTTTAAGGCAGAGGCTAATGGACTCTCCAAAGAAAACTAAGCATAAAGGTTCTGGGACGCGAAACATTAACGGGGGGAGAATACAACTACTTCTAGAGCATTCCGACGTCAACTAGGCGCTGCAGACACAAGTTCTGTAGCAAGCGCCAGGTTAAAGAAAACTTAACTGCTTCTCCAAATAAGTTTCCAAATGCCATTTACAATTTCCTTAAACACTCCAGCCGAATGGAATCACTATCTCAACGATCTAAGTCATTATTTCAACTATTTACAGGATTGTGTCTTACCTGCGCCACAGTATTCTACGCAGTCTTTCGTCATCTTTTCCACCTTCCACCCGTTACAGCTGTACTCATTATCCGGCACACACGTTCGCTCGGTGGTGATCTCACCGCCAGCTTCACTACACTTTTCGCATTCGCCTTCTTTGGCTTTCCATTCCATGAATGTAACACCTGTGACATCATTTGGAACCAAAATCAGCGAGCAGAGGGAAAACACAATCATTGACAAACTTTGCGGTAATACATCTAAGGCAGAAACTTACTACACGGGAGAAACAGCCAAGATCCTAATAACGTGCTAAGCTTATATCCAGAATTTCAAATATATCATTCAGGGGTTTCACCTGCCTTTAAGCAAATAGGCATGGGCTTGCAAGTGATTTGGACGGTACGATATCTATTTTTTAAAAGTATTTGAGCGATTCGCAAAGCTCGGCTGTTCGACTCGACAGTAATTCAACTGTAGTCTTGTTGAAAGGGTGTTAACGAGAGCATTACAAGAGAATCGTTTCTTAGGACAATATCTTGTTCCTGAAAAGCTGAATGCTTTCAATAGCAGAGTAGGAGATAAGCTTTATGAAACCTACAAAACCGATCTTTTAGAGAAGAGAGACTTTGACAATGAAATTTGACGGCGGCAGACAAAGTGATGAAAAACCAGTGACACGTACAGAGACACTCCAGCACGCTAATCCAGACCTTTATCCGACGGTGGTCACAATTACTACCATCCTCCTGACAATGCCAGTGGCAACTGCTACCCCCAGTTCTACTTTTGTCTCATATCCATTACATACCGCACAAGTGAATAATACTTTTTACGCGCGCTCGTTGGTTAGTTCGGGAGAGATTAGCAAATACTTTTCACCTTCGTGTGGGGTCGACTGATAAGCTGTGTTTTAGGTCATGAGTATTTCTATTCCACATTACCCAATAACAAAACGATCGACAGGGAAGACATGTCATTCCTTTAGTCATTTTACACTGACCTTTGGGTTCAAATTCAGCACCCTCATTCACAACCGTTAAATCCTGAAATTGACCCATCTTCAATGCTTTTCTAAACACCTCTTCGATCAAAACACCTTTTTCCTTCACAACCAAGCATAACTTCACTTCCACGCCAACTTTGCCGTCTTTTTCTGTGAACTTCACTTCTGATACTGTAACGTTTTCGTACTTTTCGGAATCATGGTAAAGGTGTTTAATCTACAGGATAAGAGTAATCACGTGGGTGTTAAGGTCATTGTGACGCTCATTAATCAGATATTAGGTATACGAACTCAAATTGAAAACTAAAAACTTATGTATCCAGTCTGAAACAAAAGCACTCTCTTTTAGGGAGCATGAATAATCTATGGGTACATATATGAATGCATTTTCTTTCCAGTTTCACCTTCAATTCCCTTAGTGCCTATAATGATTTACTATTGGTAACCCTTAACCCTACCCCTCCCTGCTCCCCCTTTTGCCTTCCCCACCTTCCCCACCTTCCCCACCTTCCCCCCTTGCCCTTCCCTCCCCTCCGCTCTCCAACTAAGTGCTATTGTACATACTGTTCTAAACGATAACATGTTTGGCTAGTTTTTCACAGATATCAGGGAAATCAAACCGTCGAAAGTTTCGTGCCTAAAAATTGAGAAGTAATGCAAGCATATTTCTGGGTTATTGAGCATCAAACAGAGGAATTATAGAGCTGGGTTGGAGCTCCAAATTTATTCGTAGGAACAGTCTTATGAGAAAATCGCGAGAAGAGCAGTTTCAGCCACATTTTTATGACCAATTAGCCTTTATGGCCTTTTTCGTGCTTTCCTCGCTGTAGTTATGGATGAAAAAAATCTTCCATTCGTGACTCTTTTTGGCACAAAAATATTCCAGCTTCGATTTGGGAATTATCTGCCACAAAACTTCACAAAACTGTGACTTAGACCCCTTCTTAGTGTAAATTCTACAATAAAGAAATGTGAAAAGTCAAATCCCTCTTATCGAACAAATGATTGAGAAGTCAGGTTAAACAAAAACCAATAAATGGACTTACTGCCATGGATGTCATGTCTTCCAAAGCTTTGGACTCTTTTGACGTAGAGTTTCCAAGGGATGCATTCCACATTCGGTCTGCCACAAACTTAATCATCGCACAAGCTAAAGAAGGAACAAACGTTAGCACGCCCTCAAAGGATACGAAAAACATAAATTATAACAATTATGAGTGAATTTGGTGTTAGATCACGATAACAACTTCTTCTTGATAAGTTGGAGTATTCTCATCGCCTGTTTGCTGGATAATGTTTGGATATTATAGGGAGAAGTTTAACCTTAATCACTTCTGGGAGGTACAGAGTAAAAGTGCAGGTTCATGGATGTGCCCTCTCATATCATAAAAAAAACTGCCTTATACGTTTATTCTTAGCTTGTTTGTTAACTTTTCAAGAAGTTTTTAGACAGAAAACTCAGCAGAATTCTTAGAAATTTTAAGAATATTCGTTTTGTCAACACAAACTGATACTCAAGTTACAAAGAAAATGCCGATTGGTTTGTCTTTGACATAACAGGCGACGTGGAATTAAGTATCACAGACAAATAAGCCCAGAAATGATTAGAAGCATCAAGAAACTGACAAATAAGCTTACTTGGCTTTGTTTCTGTGGTTGGTGTGGTGGTCTCTTTTTCTGTGGTACTTTGCGTCGGCGTGATGTGGATGGGTACTTTTGTTGTAGGTTGTGCTGCTTGTGATGACATGGGCGCCATAGTGTAAGATGCAGTCGGTGATGGCTTTACAACAGTCGAATTCTGTCCCAGGGCTTCTGCAAACCAATGGTTAGATTTGAGAAAGATGAAGAGAGGGGGGGAGGTTGAAAATACGGAGAAGAGGGGGGGGGGGGGGGAGAAGAAGAAGATGTTGTTCACATGCACAAGACCTGATTCTTTCTCAGAAACGTGTTGAAAATGAATACAACTCATAGGAGACGAAAGGGGTTAATGGCCAAACTGTTAACTCTCGATCTCGAACTCCAATTGCCGCCATCTATAAACAGTCCAGCGAGTTTTTGAAAAAAGAACAAAATATGTTTACACAAAGTTATGTAACACAAGAAAATAATGATCTTAAATTTATTCCGTGATTCATTTCATAGCTTTTGGATTCCAGCGGAGGAGAATTTTAACCAATCAAAAAATATTCTGTCATTCCAAGAACATATTGAAATTTCCTTAGCTCTGCTACCATCTCTCCTTTTATTTTTTTGAAAATTTTGTCTGAAAAAGAATGTAGGAATATTTTAGGATGTTGCGTCAGCCGCTGCACAAGCACTTGCCTCATGACAATACTACGATCGAAGTACGTTTAATACCGAGTGATATATTGCCAACCGTTCAAAAGCAAACGCAAATGTCAAGTAAATATAAATATATACATAGCATTCAGTCAATTAAATAGATGTAACCTAACTCTTTCATAAACATTCATTTTTTCATTACATAGCAACTCTATAACTCTTACATGTCGCCAAATACACGTGGCGTGAATTTGAAGCAGGAACCGAGGAAGGCTCCATACATAATCGAAAAACTTTGGTATGGGATGAGCCATGGGAAACGTTTAATGACCCTTTATTCTAGAATAAGGTTTTAGCGTGTCGGTGCTGATTAAAATCTAGTAAGTTTTCTAACATCCTCAGAGAGAAAAGTCCTGAAATTTAGTTATTTGCCACCCCTCCCTCTCCACCCACTGTGAAGAGTGGGGGACTTGACCGTGAAAAAAAAGTCAAGACTCGCGACGGTGAAACGTAAAATGAGTCCGCAACAACTCTTTTCTAATAAATCTTAAATACCAAAGGTAACTGACTCAATTTAATGAATAGGGCTAAAGAAATGTTTTCTTTTATAATGCAACCAATCGGTTTTCGTCGAGGACATTTGGTAACCAAAGAAATTGAGGACAACCAAAGTTTGAAGCGATGCGCTATTTAGAATAATTAGTTACTGTTCCGTTTATGCGACCAAAAGATGCAACTAACATTGCTTCTCAGTCGCTATGACCTCTTCAAAGCTATTATAGGTTGAAAAACAACTAAATCCACGTTCTCTAAAAATAAAAACGGGAAAATGACTTCTGAGATCGAAATTAGGATGCCTACAACAGAAACCAACGATAAACGTATTCAGATCTTTAACTTTTCTGTCCGAAAGGTAGAGCGGAGGAAACTTGACATTTCGTTGTTTGCTGTTCGCTTTAACATGTTCCCAAAGAATCCTACTAATAGGTCGATCTCAGCATTTAAATGTTTCTCAGTTGCTTCGCATTAAGTGAAAGAGTAATTCAAGAGAAACTGTTTTCTTTCATAAGGCGAAAACGTCATGACTCATCCTTCTTGTAAGTCCACGACGAGAACGCGTTAAATTTTACCGACATACCTTGTGCGAAGGATAACCCCACAAATATGAACACAGTTATGTGCTCAGGAAACATGTTTCCAGCGACTGATTAGTTCGAAACGAAGCAAAGCAAGCGGTGAACACAACTTTTTGACAGCGTCCTCTAAGAAACGTGACACCTAGTACCTTGGACATTAACTTCCGTGTTTACCTGCTTTGTTTTGGCGTAACCATGGTAACACATTGACATACTCTTGAAGATAGGTAAAACAGCTGTCGGTATCAGTTGAGAGTACTGAGATCACATTTCTTATTCGGGGTTGATGGAGAGACGAATGTTTCTAACCTAGTCAGCCTGAATGATTCGAAATGCTGACGTCAAGTCTGTGGTTGTCTGCATTTTGTAATACTTGCAGACATTTTGACAAAGAATTATTTCATTTAAAAGCCGTGTTTACCTCGCACAGGTAAAAACAGCGGCGGTTACACTCAGTTGAACGATACATTGTACATCTGTCGAATTCAATTCAAGAATATGCACTAAATGCAAATAAAATGCAATGTCTGTTTGAATTAAGTTTGGCAGTTTCGAATCAGATGACATTTCCTGATCTGCATCTTCGACTAAGCCAATCAAATATTCGCAGGAGCACTCTAGATATTCGTCAATAGTGTTGGTTGACGTTTCAATAATAGGTTTGACCGTACGAGTGCCGAATCGAATGCGTAATTAGATTTACGTTCATGTATACCATATCTATTTAAAGGCAATTAGCCAAGTCCTGCATAAAGAATCTTTCCCATCTGTAGAAGCCGAGAGAAGTACTACCAAAGACCAGAGACATTGAAAAGCTTCTATCATTTTCCACGTGCTGGAAGCATTTCGCGCTTTCGCTTCTTGCATTCGAAATAAAAAGAAACCATTTCAGCGTCAGTGCGTAAAATGAAGCATTTCAATCTGCTTCAGTTCTAGAAGTAAAATCTTATAATATTAGTCGACCCATATGGGAGTATTTTTATTTAAACTGCACTGATATCGGGTGATTTGAAAAACTTCTCTTTAGACAGACCATGCGAGAGTCCTCATGAGGTCACGCAATCTCCGAAAGATATACACCAAGGAATAGAAAATTGAGCTGCATTTGAACAGTATTAAGTATTACAGAAACAGTTTAATATTTCAACAGTGCTCCATGTAAGATAATAATGCCGGCATTATCTTCTTGACCGTCTGGCGAGAGTAGGCGTCGTTCGGCTTGTCTTATTTTTTATGTCTCCATGGAAATAACCCTAGGACAGTTTCGGTCTGGGGAAAGCGGTTACACACATAAACGTCCTTGTCCGTGGGCAAACGCCATTTGCCCATGGGTAAAATGGCTAGTGTAACCACGACTAATAGTTGAAGAAGATAAGCAGAACCTTGATGCAAGTGAAACGAGACAATGGTAGTCTTCAGCAATGTAATTTTTCAGAACATGTTCTCGAAATATACAAACTCCAACAAACATTTGCATAACTTTGTTGCCGTAGGATTGTTGCCGATGGATTTTCGACGCATATCCCTAATGCATGTTACAAGAGTATACTTGTTTTAAGATAGCCGTCGGTAACGATTCCTTTCAACGCAACAATATTGAATAAGAGACCGCGGAAGGTCCCGATTTAAATTGGTGGTAAATATTCGCGGTTGTTTTGTTTAATTATTTTAATTGATACTTTAGTATGTACGATGAATGACTTTATTTGCTCCATAGCTATGGCTTTGTTATCTTCCAGGCACACAAACCTGACTTCCCTTTTCTTGTATTATTTGACGAGTGGCTCGATGATTTTTTTTCATGTATCAAAATTATTTTTCTGACTGATCAGGGATCTAATTGAAGTTTCAAGTTGCAGTAATTTAAACGCTGATCACTTTAACCCAGCCAAGATCGATCTTTGTGATACAAGCAAATAATTTTTTTAGTTTTATTCTGAAAACGTGTAAAGGCTTTCAAAATAACTGACGTCTCACGGTTTCAAACCCTTAAGGTCGTCTAACTGTGGTCATAGCTAGAGGTGAAATTACAGGTTTACACGAGCGTTTCATGCTTTTTCGCATATCTTGCATGATAGGGGTTACTTCTTTTCTGGGAAATTTTGCGCGAGAAATTGACGTGCAGCCAGTCATAGATATTGATCCCCCGGCAAATGCCCTCCGTTTGACTGCTGCGTCAGCTCATTCACCCCAATCCATACCAGATCCCCACCAATCCAACTTCAATTTACTCTTACGCACCTTACTCCATCTAAATTCACTTTAAACTACCACAACTGATTTTATTTCTGACAAAACGTTTTCTATCTAATGAATTCATACTTTTATTGGGAAGAATTCTAAATTTACTTCATTGTAATTGACTTATGTTACCACAAGCTTCCGCGGGGTGTTATCCAGTCAATATGGGTTCTTGTGTTCACCCCAGGGCATCAATTTGTAAAGGGTTTATCATATGGAAAAAAACTCAAGGAGCTATCGGATTTGAAATTTGGAAAAAGTTAAAAAATTATAAGCAGAAGCGCTCAACGGAGTTGAACCTCGACGTACAGTAGCCTGTGATCCTAGGGTTGTAACCAGAAAGGTCAGGGTGACATGAAAGACGCCAACCATAGCTGCGACCTTACTCTGTTGATATTGCAGAATGAAAAGCGACTGAAAATAAACGGTGTACTAAGGGGAGGGGGGGTGCTGAGGTAAATGACGCCATTTCTTTTCATTAGAAAATTATTACCATATCTTGGAAAATTAACAATCTCTTAAAACGAAAAAAAATATATTCCATGCCCCCAAATGCTCATTTAGACTCTAATGTAAGTACCCTCTATTTAAAACTAGCGTCGTTCTATCACAACTCTAGCAATCTGATTGGCTAAGTTTCCATCGTCAGCTATCACGTAATCTAGAGCTCCCCCTCCCGCTCCCCTTTAAACAAATACCCTAGAAGTGAAATATCATCTTAACAGGGAACTGAAACAGCTTAAGACTGGATGTTTACGCACAGCTAAAAGTCGAAACATCAACATCTTCATATAAAGTAAAAGTGACCACAGCAGATCAAAAAAGAGACGGTTGTGCAGCATAGTAAGCCGTAAGCTTTACATAATAAGCTAAATTACGCGCACGTTTTGGTTGGTTCTTTCATGTGATCTATTGGAACACGGACGCATTGATGACGTCACCATCAGTAATGTTTTGGCTCTTTATTACATGAAAAAAAACAGATTCCATGTTGCCGTGGGTCTGTACAGTAAAAGATCACAGAAAACGTCATAATGTGGTAGGAAGCTCAGTGACGCACTCGGCTGCACCTCTTGGGTCACTTTTTTGTTCTCACCGCATTTTGACGTCATCTGTAATCTATTACTTAACAGAAGTATGGCAACACGGAATCTATATGTGAAACAGTTAATGGACTCAACGTTTTAGAAAACAGGTAGTTAAATCTTTCAAAAAAGTTTAAGAACGACATCACTTATGTTCCCCATGGCAATGTCCAAATCCATTCAGCACCTACTGCGAACTGAAAAAACAGAGTGGAACCAAAACAAAAAGCGGAAAAATTTTAATATACCTGCATTGCTGCTTCATCAAGCAAGTTGAACAGGGATCAAAGGGTTTTCTTACTACAAGTCATATATGTTGGGAATCCAATTCCACTGATGTAAGTTTTCAGAAAAAGGGAAAAGAAAGAAGGAAGGGTATCTAAGATAAATTAAACGGAAATTGTCTGAAATCTTTATCTAAGTTAATGTTTATTTAAGAACTCAATAGGGAAAATGAATAAAGGGGGTAAGTTTCTAAAGAAACTTTGGTGCTGCGTCGGTGAGAGAGTATAGCAGGTAATTGAGTGTTAACAACCGAGTTGAAAACGTAAATTGGCCACCGTAAAGAGTAAAAAAGCTGACGTTTCGAGCGTTAGCCCTTCGTCGGAGCGATTGGAGGAATTGTGGGTTGTGTGGGTTTATAGATCGTTTTCACGTGACGTCACAGAAATAATTTCCGCCATGTTGGTGCACATCCGAGTCACGTGTTTCAGTAAGAAATATATGCAAACAGAGTCCAAAGTTATAATTCTTCTCAGTTCACAGTCGAAAATTATGGCTTCCGAGGAAAAAAAAAATTCTTCGTCTGATCCTGACAATGTTGTTCAAATTCCACTGTCTGATTGATTACGCTAAAAAGCTGGATGGGAAAGTCAGAGAGCTCTACGTTAAGAAAATCTCGACGATTGGAATCGATCCTGCCTTGATAGAGGGGAAACACTTCCAACCTGACTGTCTTCCGCCGGTTGAATCGACAGATTTACTCTGTTATTTGGTTCTTGAGACCAGCTTTTACACGCAAAAGCAATTTAAAGCCTTTCGCAGTCTGGAAGCTTACAATCAAATGGTTTCGGGGTTTGTTTACAAAGTGCAAGGGCATATGGTCGCAAGCAAGTTTGTCGTGTTGGCGAAAGTGCGGCACTCTCAGCGGATGAACGAGGCCTTGATTCCAATCTGGATCATTACCGAGAAAGATGGAACAATAAACTGCGCGCATGGTCTTGGATACAACAAACACCAAGCCAACAGTCACGCACATGACAACAAACACCAAGCCAACAGTCACGCACATCACATCACATCATGCTCTGGCCATGAGATTGGACGGTCTATTGATGAAGACTTCAAAGCAGTCAATAATTACTGTAGTTTTGTTGGCAAAGGCAACTTGAAAGCATTGAGGCATGGTCTGCCATAAGTCCTCACACTCTGGCCACCTTATGAGAAAGGCTAATCTAGCATCAAGGACGACCATCCATGTAGAGAATGTCCTTGAAACTGTTGCAATGGAAATACCAAAGCGGTAAGCAAGATCCTGCATTGGCATGTTCAGTTTAAGTTTCATTAAAGTGAGAACAAATTCTTGAAACTGTGACAAAGTTGGCGACTTTCTTACAACGAATTTCGAAACATACGGTAAAACTGTTTGCAGGACATCATAAGCAGGCAATCCAGTGTAAAATCTCACCTTCTCGTTGTCATTTGCGAAGTAAGCCTCATCGAATGGTGGTTTGGCAGTCGAGATGTGAAATAAATAATCGAACTCCTCAGTTTGAGTAGCTGTCCCTGTTTCAGTTTCCACTTCCATCGCTGAGTCCAAATTGAAAGAAATGTCACTGACCTTTTCCCCTGGTTCGCCAATTTTTTGTCGCTTGGCCTCGATTTCTTCCCTGAGCCGCTTTTCATTTTCTGCCGCAACACGCTTCATCTCACGATCTCTGACCCTCTCGTCTCGTTTCCCGGCAGCTTCTAGATCTGCTTGAAGCTTTTCTGCGGCATCACATTTATTATGGCCTAAATTCTGGGTTGGAATCCAATCTGGATTGTACCTATCCCACAGTTTTGCAGCTTTCCCTGAGATAAAATGTCTACCACAGACTCGTCCGTGCTCCAAAATGCTGTCCGTGAGGTCTTTTCGGCTGATGGTAGAAATCCATTTTTTCGCCTTTCCTCGCTAAGAATTCTTATTTCGTCGCCTTGATTCGTTACAACTGAAGGAATTCTTGCCATATAAACTCATTTATCACGAACAGTTCGGGTTCCACAGCCAAAAATCGCACACAAAACCTTTTTTTAGAGCTCACGCGATACGAGTTCACTGTTTACATGTGCACCAATATGGCGGCCAATTGTAAAGTGGTCACGTGACTGAAAACGATCTATATGCAGAGAGTGGAGCTACGCTATTGGTGGGAATATGGTGCCGAGAAAATAGGAATAAATTAGTTGAATGAAAAGCGCTGGACGAAGGTCTCCGGGCCCTCAAACAATTTTGCGATCATGGCACTGTCAAGGAACCTAGCTCTGAAACACTACTCCGCTTGACCGAACTAGTACTCACACTCGATTGCTTTTCATTCGGTGGTAACTACTGCAAACAAACTAATGGCGTGGCCATGAGTACTAAAATGGGACCCAGCTACGCCAATCTTTTCGTAGGTTTTATTGAACATCAATTTTTAAAGTCAATACCACGGCCCAAAACCTAAACTCTTCGTCCGTTACATTGACGATTGCATCGGCGCTACCTCCTCTACCACAGAGGAACTCACTCAATTTATAACCGTCGTCAATTCCTTTCATCCGGCTCTTAAATATACCTGGGACGTTTCCGGCACTTCTTTGGCTTTTCTAAACATCCAAATTTCAATTGAAGGCAACAGTTTATGCACTAGTGTTTACTACTAACCTACAGATTCACATAGTTACTTGTTGTATTCATCTTCACATCCATCACACGTCAAGAACTCCATATCTTTTTCACAGTTATCAGACTTCATCGTTTATGTAGTGACGACTCTGATTTTTCAGAAAAATCAGAGGCAATGTGCCAGTTTTTCGATAAACGTGGCTATCCTGTTTCTGTCGTTCAAGCGGGCCACCATCGTGCCCAACAAATTGATCAACAGTCAGCACTACAAACGGCTAAGAAGGAAAGCACTGACCACCGCAGTCCATTTACTCTTACATTTCACCACCACACAGCTAAATCCATCATTCTTAAAAACGTTAAATTACTCCAAAACGATTCAGAGGCTGGCACTATCTTTTCGTAACCCCCACTTATTTCATTCAAACGTGACAAAAACACAGGCAACTGTTTGGTCAGAAGTTCAATTAAAACCAATGACTAATCTGAAACTTTCAAATGTGCTCTCTCACGATACAAAACTTGTCCTTCATTCATAACGTAGAGAAAATATCGGGACCCAAGTGATCCATTAAGATCACTGATCACTTTCCGTGTACCTCCGCCAATGCCATTATTTACTGCATGACTTGCACTTATTGCAATAAGTTATACACTGGCGAAACAGGAAGACGACTGGGTGACAGATTCCGAGAACACCTTCGCGACGTGGAAAGAAATGACAAGGACGCATCCAAACCAGTCGCTAGACACTTTAATATCTCTAATCACTCTAAACAGCATATGGCAGTTTGCAGCCTTTCCTTACATCTAGGCAGCTGGGAAAGCCGCAAAAGACAAGAACAAAAATTTATCTTAGCTTCCAAATCGGCACCCTTAATCTCCACGGAATCAGCGAGCGCTTTTCATTCAATTAATTTATTCCTGTTTTCTCGTGGCCATATTCCTACCAATAGCGTAGCTCCGCTTTCTGCATATAAACCCACACACAACCCATAATTCCTCCAATCGCTCTGACGAAGGGCTGTCGCTTTTTACCCTTTACGGTGGCCAATTTACGTTTTCAACTCAGTTGTTAACACTCAATTACCTAGGAAAATGAATGGTTGAGTTACCATCAAGGCGCAAGATATTTCAAAAGTGTTGTAAAGGGTAACCGAAATTCGCTGGACACATCAAAATCAGCAGAGAAAAGTAGGAATAGAAACTGAAACGCTTGTTTCCTTACCTACCGCCCCTTCCCCCCCTCCCCCCCCCCGTCATCCTTACTCTTTACCAGATCAAGGTAAGATTTTTTGGAGGTAAGCTTGTTTTTACTTCGCACACGTCCTTTACCTGAACGAGAGTAACATCCCAAAAGCCAGGACCAGAAGGGAAACCGTTATGCTCACTGAAAAAAGAAAATTTAATAAAACGTTATTTCAGTGCTGCAATGGCCTCATCTGACATGTCCATAACGTCTAATACGTTAAATTTTCCTAAAGTATTCAAAATATAACTTTAAAGAACTTTGTTGTGAACTTATTTTAATCACGCTCAAGCACATCTAAATCAAAATTTTAAATATAAATGAAGATAATCTCGGTCTGGTCAGGAGCGCTAAGCTGCTGAAGGCTAATTTAAGTCACCCACTTAACTCGATTGAAAATAACACAACCTGCACAAAGCTGTCACTTAGTTGTAAAATGCAATCGATGATTGTGTCTTATTAATGTATGCCTAGCGACTTATCCCTCAGAATAATCATTTCGTAGACGTCCAATTGAATATTAAGGAATCACTGCTCTCCGAGAGAACAAGCCATCCAGAAGTACCTTGTGAGCGCTCAAAATAAACCAAATGAAACAGTTTCTTCAAGTTGCTCATCTTGTTTAAGCCAGTAGATAATGGGCACCTCAAAAGGAAACTACGCACAGAGGCTCTGGGACGCGAAACATGACCGGGGGAGAATACAACTACTTCTAAATGTTCCGACGTCAACTAGGCGCTGCAGACACAAGTTCTGTAGAAAGCGCCAGGTTAAAGAAATTTGAACTGCTTCTCTAAATAAGTTTGCAAATGCCATTTACAATTTCCTTAAATACTCCTGTCGAATGGAATCACTATCTCAACTATCTAAGTCACTATTTCAACTATTTACAGGATTGTCTTACCCCCGCCACAGTATTCTACGCAGTCTTTCGCCATCTTTTCCACCTTCCACCCGTTACAGCTGTACCCATCATCCGGCACACACGTTCGCTCGATAGTGATCTCACCGCCAGCCCCACTACACTTTTCGCATTCGCCTTCTTTGGCTTTCCAGTCCTTTAAGTCAACACCTGTGACATCATTTTGAATCAAAATCGGCGAGCAGAGGGAAAACACAATCATTAACAAACTTTGCAGTAATACACCTAAGGCAGAAACTTATTGCAAGGGAGAAACTGCCAAGATCCTAACGTGCCAAGTTTATATTCAGCATTTCAAATATGTCATTACTTAACTTTTCAAATCAGTTTTACTTTTGTCTCATTTCCATTATTAGCACATACCACACAGGTGAATTGTACTTTTCGCGCGCACTGATTTGTTAGTTCGGGAGAGATTAGCGAGTACTATTTACCTCTGTGTGGTGGACTGACAAGCTGTATTTTAGGTCAGGAGTATTTCCAATCCACATTATTCAATAACAAAATGATCGACAAGGGAGACATTTCAGTCGTTTAGTCATTATACACTGACCTTTGGGTTTAAATTCAGCACCCTCACTCATAACCTTCAAATCACGAAAGAGACCAGTCTTCAATTTTTCTGTAAACACCTCCTCGATCAAACCACCTTCTTTTTCCTTCACAACCAAGCATAACTTCGCCTCCACGCCAACTTTGCCTTTTTTATTTGAGAATTTCACTTCTGATACTTTGACGTTGTAGTACGTTTCGGAATCATTGAAAAGGTATTCCATCTACAGGATAGGAGTAATCACATGGGCGTTAAGGCCATTGTGACGCTCATTAATCAGATATTGGGTATACGAACTCAAGTTGCAAAATAAAAACTTGTGTATCCAGTCTGAAACAATAGCACCTCTCCTTTACATATATGTATGCATTTTCTTTTCAGTTCCACCCTCGATTCCCTTAGTGCCCGTGATGATTTACTATCGGTAACCGCCAACCCTACCCCTTCCCCCTTCCCCACACTCCCCTACCCCATGCCCCACCTTCCCCCTTTCCTCTTTTCTCCCCTCTGCTCTCTAACCAGCTGCTGTTGTACATACTTTCCTAAACCATAACATGTTTGGTTAGGTTTTCACAGATATCAGGGAAATCAAACCGTCGAAAGTTTCGTGCCTAAAAATTGAGAAGTGATGCAGGCATATTTCTGAGTTATTGAGCATATTTAAGTCTCCAATGAGTTATTGAGCATAATTCTAAGTTATTGAGCATCAAACAGAGCTGGGTTGGAGCTCCAGATTCATTCGTAAGAACAGTCTTTTGAAAAAATCGTGAGAAAAGCAGTTTCAGCCACGTTTTCATGTCCAAATAGCTCTTACGGCCTTTTTCATGCTTTCCTCGCCCTGGTTATGGAAGAAAAAATCTTCCTTTGGTGACATTTTTCTCACAGAAATATTCCAGTTTCGATTAGGGAATGATCTGCTACAAAACTTCACTAAACTTTGACTTGGACTCTACAATAAGAAACATGAACGTGGATTTCCCCTCATCGAACAAATGATCGAGAAGTCGCGTTAAACAGAAGCCAGTAAATGGACTTACTGCCATGGATGTCATGTCTTTCAAAGCTTTGAACTCATTTGACTCTGAGACTGTAAGGGATGCATTCCACACTTGGTCTGCCACAAATTTAATCATCGCACAAGCTAAAGAAGAAAAAACGTTAGGACGCCCTTAAAGGATACGAAAACATAACAATAAGAGTGAATTAACAGTACATTAGGATTTAACAACAAACTTCAATTTCATCGACTGAATCTTTTAATCAGCTGGATTTGTCGTCATGCGCACAAAAAAACTATATTTGATTTAATTTTGGTCGCCAAAGCACATGCATAATGCGACTTCTGAATCATATTCCGCACTCTGCCGTTCAGTAACCTTTAACTCCCGGAAACTTCTTGCGTGAAAATTCTCCTCTCTTGCTGCTACACATTTCTTTGTAACAGAATTTGTCATGAGAATTTGGTGTTAGATCAAGATAACAACTTCTATCTGATAAGTTCGAGTATACTCATAACCTGTTTGCTGGATAATTTATGGATATTGTTGGGAGAAGTTTTTCCTTCATCACTTCTGGGAGGTACAGGGTTAAAGTGCACGTCGATGGATGTGCTCTCTCTCATGTCATTAGAAAAAGCTGCCTTCTACTTAAATTCTTAGCTTGATTGCCATTTGTTTATTTGTTTGTCAACTTTTCAAGAAATTTTGGACAGAAGACCGGGCAGAATTCTCAAAAATTAAAAAAAATTTGTTTTGTCAACAAAAACAGACAATCAAGTTACAAAAAAAATATCGATTGGTTTGTCGTTGCCTTGAAAGGCGACTTGGAAATAAGCATCGCAGACAAGTAAGCCCAGAAATGATTAGAAGCACCAAGAAACTGATAAATAAGCTTACTTGGCTTCATTGATTCTGTGATTGGTGTGGTTTCCCCTTTTTTTGTGGTACTTTGCGTCGGCGTGGTGTCGTTGGATGCTTTTGATGTAGGTTGTGGTGCTTGTGTCGACATGGCCGCCATAGTGTAAGATGCAGTCGGTGATGGCATTACAACAGCGGTCGAATTCTGTCCCAGAGCTTCTGCAAACCAATTGTTAGATTTGAGAAAGATGAAGAAGAAGAAGAAGAAAAAGAGGAAGCATTTGTTCACGTGCACAACACCTGATTCTTTTTGAGAAACATGTGCGTGTTTACTGATGAATAAATTTTATAGGAGACCAAAGGGATTAAAAGTCAATCCGTTAGCTCTCGATCTAGAACCTAAATTCCGCCATCTATAAACAGTTCGGTCTCAATTTTCAAGAATATTCAGTTATTCTATTTTTTTCCATGCAATTTAAATTTTTCAAGTTTTCTTTCCAAAGGGTTTGATTCGAGTTATTATGGAACAGCAAGTTTTTGAAACAAGGACATGTATATGTTTACACAAAGTTATGTAACTCAAGAAAATTTTAATCATAAATTTGTTCCATGACTCATTTGGTAACTTTTGGATTGCAACGGGAAGAATTTTAACCAATCAAGAAATATTCTGGTATTCCCAGAATTTTGACGAGCCCACTAATTTTCCAAGTCTCGCTTTTGATGCATCGTATATTGCTAAGTAAACAATTAACATCATCGAAGTTTTGCACTCTCCTTAGCTTTGAACCATTACTCTTCATTAAATGCAGTATTAATTTTAATATAACATGTGCATGCGGGTCGCGACAGTTTCACGAAAGTCCTTTTAGCGGTATGAGGAATTACTCGGAGAGCGATACAATAGTTTGTTAGGGGGAGAGAAACGTGACAAGAAATATGAAGCCTACATCAGATGGAAATGAAGAAGACTATTATCTTTTGCTAAAGATGACCATAAAAAAACTCAGTGTGGTATGAACCTTCAAATGGAATCGTCACAAAACCGTCAAACAGTTCTTTAACGAAACTTTAGTATGAGAAGCTTGTGCAGGAGACTTGGAGTCGTTATCTCCGGATACCCGGGAAAATTAGCGCTTCAAAAGCAGATTGACCATTGCTAAAGACGACAGAAATGGTATGACGGTATGATAACAGCATATTCAGCGCTGGAATATGCTGTATTGCTCTTCCGAATAGTCATCCTTTAATCTGGAGACGATCTATATTATCCTTATGCGAGATTAAGTCTGCGGTAGACCTAAGATTTTATGAAACGAACCACACATCCCTTGCTAAATTTTTTAAGTCTCTCGTATCTCTCGTCGAGTCTTATGGTTGCCACGGGGAGTTGACGAAGAGTCTTAAGCGGATGAAATATTGACTATTTTAATCACGTGAAACATCTCAAGGGTTACGGTGCGCTGTGATGAGTGTCAGAAAATATGTTTGAAAGAACCGTGTTCAAGGAAGCTAGAATTGACAGTGAAAAAAAGTCAGGGCGAAGAGACTAAAGTAAAAGACTCCTTGTGCCCCTTCAGACTCGAGACGGTTAAACGAAAAATGAGTCCGCAACAACTCTTTTTTTGTGTAATGCAATCAATCAGTTTTCGTCGAGGACATCTAGTAACCAAAGAAATTGACGGCAACACGAGCTTGAAACGATGCGTTATGATTTATACAGAATGATAAGTTACCGTTAATACTCCTCAAAGCCATTATTGGTTGGAAAAAATTAGATCCACGTTCTCTGAAGACAGAAACGGGATATTTACTTCTGACATCGAAATTAGGATGCCGACGATAAACGTATTCAAATTTTTACAGACGATTGTTCGAAAGGCAGAGACTGCAAACTTGACATTTTATCATTTGCCGTGCGCATCAACATGGTCCTAAAGAATCCTCCTAATAGGCCAATGATAGCATTTAAATATTTCTCAGTTTCTATGTATTAAGTGGAAGAGTTATTAAAGGGAAACAGTTTTCTTTCACACGGCTTAAACGTCATTATCCATACTTTTTGTAAGTCCACGACGAGTGTCACAAATGTAACTTTAAACCTCGAGCGTTATTTCAGCATCCCCTCTTTCACCCACATCTGGTGGGGAGAAATACGTTAACATTTACTTACCTTGTGCGAAGGATAAACCCACAAATATGAACACAGTTATGTGATCAGGAAACATGTTTCCAGCGACTGATTAGTTCGAAACGAAGCAAAGAAAGTGGTCAACACAAATTTTTACGGCGTCCTCTGAGAAACCTGACTCCGAAGTACACTATCAGGTTCCGTGTTTTCCTGCTTTGTTTTGACGCAACCATGGTAACACGTTGATCTACATTTGAAAAGAGGTAAAAACCGTCTCCTTATCAGTTGAGAGTGCGGAGAACACATTTCGTGTTCGAGTTACCTTAGAGAGTTTGGTTAAGTTAAGTCATCAACAAGTAGTATTAAGAGCGCTTGTCTGTAAAAATCAGACAGATTCTAAATTTCGCGGCAAGGGTGAAAAATTCGATTTCTTTCTTATTTTAATATTAGATAGGCTAGACTATAACTAAAATCACTGGATACTTTTTTTGGCAAAATATCTTTTTATTTCAGAGAAAATACAAATTACAAAATTCCGTTAAAATCGTCATTTTTAGAAACAAATTATTGCACAAGTTTGAGGGCTTCGCATTCAAAACGAATCACAATCTCGTCTTTTTAACACTCAAATATTCTTTTTCAAGTCATAAGACCTCACAAAACGATTTTTGTATACACTGCGTTCCTCTTTGCGTGTAAAATAATTTAATTTCGAAAGCATACATTTCTCTCCAGTAAAAGTACTTTGTGAGCAAAGTTAATTTTCAGCATGTGCTAAACCTTCAAATGGATTAAGCTTTGGGCGGTATAATAACGAAAAGATGTTCTCAATATTACTGTAAAAATTCCTTTGGGCAAATGATTGAGAGCGATACGAAAACTTTTCAAAGCCATTAAAATGCAGTTATTTGACCTTTCGCGGTCAACATTCCAGTCGCGAGTCACACACATACTTTAATATAATTCAACCCATATGACGCCGGAAAATGCACATGGGTAAACATTTCCAAATGCTCTAACCTCATTTGCCTTAGAAGAAAGATCCAAAGACCATTTTATTGTGGTTATCTTGTCGCTCGTCGTATTTATAACGTCCGATGAAACTGCCTGTCAATCTGCGAACTGTCACCAACCTTCGTTATAAAACGTTTGACATCTTTCTACACTGTGGCATCTTATCCAGCGGTTCAGTTGACTGTGAGTGTTGTTCGGTTTGTGGTGCAGTAGATCTGATCGATGCTTAGTAGCACTTCACATATGTTGCAGTCAACGTAGTTTTTTACACGGAGAGTCGTCACGCAATGCAAATCATACAATGGAAAGTTATTTTTTAGGGGGTAGGGGAAGGGGAAAGGAAAAAGACGTCAATGCTGCTAAGCTTTTTTGTGGTTGTGAACATCGAAATCTCTTACGTGTAAGTCGCGGAGATCGGGCCTTTGGCTAATACTCGTTGAAAAGCTAAATTTGGCACCTGATAAAAGTAGTTAGCCTAGGTAAACAAAACCTGGTTTATGGTAATTACATGAAGCCTATTGTTCGCTTAGAGGCGGGGTTTCGGACTGTTTTTCATAAATACGCTAAGTTACACGGTCAACTTTGTTACATAAAAAATGGAAGGTTGTTGTTCGTTCAAGTCGCTTATTGGCGGAGTTTGTGGTTACAACACTAGAAATCGAATGCGTGAAACGGAAATTGTTCCTTTACTTTCATGCACTAAGAATATCGTAAGTCACGAGTCGGCTTTCAAATTTACCGGTCCTGAAGATGAGATCGACCTTATTTTGTGCCGAGCGCACATATGTCGGCCCCTCTGTAGTTTAAGGTTTTAAACGGTAGTTGGGTCTGTTCACAGTGGTTAATAGTACCACTCCCTTATGCAAGCCCCACCCATTGGCCACGGAACATAGCACCCCAGCCTCAGATAGGCCACACATTCCCACCACTGCGTTTTGTAGCATGGTGTTGTAAAATTGTACAAAAGGTTCTATTTCATGCTATTAGGGTATTTCTTGCAATTTTATTGGAAAAAAAAAAAACACCCCTAATAAGTACGACAGGCACAGAGCGCCAAAAAAACAAGAATAATTCCCTGCAATAAATAAATGTATTTTACTGTTCGTCACCAGACAACGATGACACTATTATAAAAATGTTTACAAAATAAAATATTTTGTAGGTTCCAAGAGTTCAATTCTGGAGTTTTGCCCTTCACCTACCCCGTAAAGTTCCTTTGTCACCGGTATTGCGTGACAAGCCAAATACTCAAAGGTTTGTAGTCAACTGAGTTTAGCATTGAATTATACTGTCAGATGTAATCTTTTAGTGCATTGTAAACTGAGCAATACTCGCAGTCAACTGAACCGTTGAATAAGACGCCACGGTGAAGAAAGGTATCGAACGTTTGTCAACAAGATGGTGTTCGACAGGGTTGATGGTTTCATCGGACGTTATCATTTATACAGACCTAAATATGACGAACGACAAGAGAATCACACTAAAATGGTCTCTGGATTGGTCTTCTGCGACAAATGAGGTTAGAGCATTTGGAAATATCTTTCTATGTACATTTTTCGGCCTCACATGGGTTGAAACATATTAAAATATGTGTGACTCGCGACTGGAATGTTGACCGCAAAAGGTCAAATAACTGCATTTTAACGGACTTTGAAAAGCTTTTGTATCGCTCTCAAACATTTGCCCAAACAAATTTTTACGGTTATGTTGAGGACATCTTTTCGAAATTCAACCACCAAAAGCTTAATCCATTTGAAGGTTTAGCACATGGTGAAAATTAATTTTATTCACGAAGTATTTTTACTGAAGAGAAATGCATGCTTTCGAAATTAAATTATTTTAAGCGCAAAGAAGAGCGCAATGTTTACAAAAATCATTTTGTGAGGTCTTATGAGAGCGAAAAAGAAGATTTTAGTGTTTAAAAGACGAGATAGTGATTCGTTTTTGCACGCGAAGCCCTCAAACTCGTGCAATAATTTGCTGCTAAAAATGACGATTTTAAAGGAATTTCGTTATTCGTATTTCTCTCTGAAATAAAAAGATATTTTGCCAAAAAAGAGTATCTAGCAGTAATTTTAGTTATAGCCTAGCCTATCTAACATTATGTTCATGTATACCATATCTATTTAAAGGCAATTCACCAAGTCATCTTGCATAAAGAATCTTTTCCATCTGTAGAAGCTGAGAGAAGTACAACCGAAGACCAGAGAGGTTGAAAAGCTTCTATCATTTTCCACGCGCAGGAAACATTTCGCGCTTTCGCTTCCAGCGTTTGAAATAAAAAGAAACCGTTTCAGCGTCATTGAGTAAAATGAAACATTTCAATCTGCTTCTGCTCTAGAAGTAAAATCTTATAATATTAGTCGACCCATATGGGAGTATTTTCATTTAAACTGGCATTGATATCGGGTGATTTGAAAAACTTCTCTTCAGACTGACCATGCAAGAATCCTCACGAGGTTACGCAATCTCTGAAAGATATGCATTAAGGAATAGAAAATTGAGCACGGCTCGTTGTTGAACACCGGTTGCGACAGGTAAAGTTGCATTTGAACAGCATTAAGCATTACAGAAACAGTTTAACATTTCAACAGTACCCCATGTAAGATAATAATGCCGGCATTATCTTCTTGACTGTCTGGCGACAGTTGGCGTTGTTCGGCTTGTCTTATTGAAGAGGACAAGCAGAACCTTGATGCGAGCGAAACGAGATAATGGTAGTCAACGGTGTAATGTCTGAGAACATATTTTCGAAATACACAAACTCCAACGAACAGTTGCACCACATTGTTGCCGTAGGATTGTCGCCCATGGATTTTTGACGCAGATCCCTGGTGCACGTTACAAGAGTATACTTGTTTGAAGATAGCCGTTGGTAACAATTTGTTGCACGACAAAGTTTTCAACGCAACAATGTTGAGTAAGAGACTGCACGGGGTCCCAATTTAAATTGGTGGTAAATATTCTTGGTTGTTTTGTTTAATTATTTATAATTTATTCTGTAGTATGTACGATGAATGACTTTATTTGTTCCATAGCAATGGCTTTGTAATCTTCCAGGCACGCAAACCTGACTTCCCTATTCTTGTATTATTTGACGAGTGGCTCGATGATTTTTTTTCATGTATCAAAATTATTTTTCTGACTGATCAGGGATCTAATTGAAGTTTCAAGTTGCAGTAATTTAAAGGCTGATCACTTTAACCCAGCCAAGATCGATCTTTGTGATACAAGCAAATGATTTTTTAGTTTTATCCTGAAAACGTGTGAACAAAATGCCCGAGTTTTTCTTTACCCTACTTTTGTTTACATAAACGTTTGATGTTTGTTTTTGCATATTTTGCACGACAGCGGTTGTTCCTTCCTTTGGAAATTTTGCGCGAGAAATTGATATGCGGCCAGTCATAAATATCGACCTCCTAACAAATGCCATTCGTTTGAATGCAGCGTCACCTCATTCACCCCAATCAATACCAGATCCCCACCAATCCAACCTCAATTTACTCTCACGCACCTTTATCCATTTAAATGCACTTCAAACTACCACAAATGAGTTTGATTCTGACAAACTCGTCATAGTACACCTCAATCGATTCTATTAATTTTCAATCCAATATAACTCACACTTTCACTGCGAATAATTCAGAATTTACTTTCTTTTAATTGACTTATGTTACTATAAGCTTCCGCAGGGTGTTTTCCAATAACTGGGTTCTTGTGTTCAGCCAAGGGCATCAATTTGCAAAGGGTTTATCATTAGGAAAAAAACTTACGGATTTGAAATTTGGGAAAAGTCTTTGAAATTATAAGCAAAAGCGCTCAGCGGAGTTGATCCACGACGTACAGTAGCCGACCGAGGGTTGTAACCAGAAAGGTCAAGGTGACATGAAAGACGCCAATCATAGCTACGACCTTACTCTGTTCGAAGAGCGACTGAAAATAAACCGTGTACTAAGGGGAGGGGGTAGCTGAGGTAAATGAAATTACGTGACGTCTCTTCTTTTCGTTGGACAATTATTATCGTTTTCTTGGAAAATTGAAAATCTCTGAAAACAACAAAAAAAACCCCTCCATGCCCCCAAGTGTCATTCAGACTGTAATGTAAATACCCTCTATTGAAGATTAATTTAAATCTAGCATTGTTCTATCACAAATCCTGCAATCTGATTGGCCAAGTTACACGCTAACTATTCCTTGATAGTTAATAATGGTGGCGAAAAAGGCTTCGTCATCGTCAACAATCACGTGATAGTAATCTCAAGATCTCGAGCCCCCCCCTCCCCCTTTCCCTTAAAACAAATAGAAAACACCCTAGAAATGAAATATCATCTGAACAATGAACTGAAACAGCTTAAGGCGAGATGTTTACGCTCGACTAAAAGTCGAAACATCAACATTTTCATATAAAGTAAAAGTGACCACAGCAGATCAAAAAAGAGACGGTTGTGCAGCATAGTAAGCCGTAAGCTTTACATAATAAGCTAAATTACGCGCACGTTTTGGTTGGTTCTTTCATGTGATCTATTGGAGCACAGACGCATTGATGACGTCACCATCAGTAATGTTTTGGCTCTTTATTGCATAAAACAAACAGATTCCATGTTGCCGTGGGTCTGTATAGTAAAAGATCACAGAAAACGTCATAATGTGGTAGGAAGCTCAGTGACGCACTCGGCTGCGCCTCTTGGGTCACTTTTTTGTTCTCACCACATTTTGACGTCATCTGTAATCTATTACTTAACAGAAGTATGGCAACACGGAATCTATATGTGAAACATTTAATGGACTCACAGTTTTAGAAAACAGGTAGTTAAGTCTTTCAAAAAAGTTTAAGAACGACATTACATTGTCCGGTATATGTGAGATTTCTAATGCATCACTTTTCTGTCTACTGACTACTAAAATACTCGATTCATAAATAGAAAGTAACTGAAATCTTGTTTCCTTGTTTTGAAGGTCTGATGTTCCCCATGGCAATGTCCAAATCCATTCAGCACCTACTGCGAACTGAAAAAACAGAGTGGAACCAAAACAAAAAGCGGAAAAATTTTAATATGCCTGCGTTGCTGCTTCATCAAGCAAGTTGAACAGGGATCAAAGGGTTTTCTTACTACAAGTCATATATGTTGGGAATCCAATTCCACTGATGTAGGTTTTCAGAAAAAGGGAAATGAAAGGAGGAAGGGTATCTAAGATAAATTAAACGGAAATTGTCTGAAATCTTTATCTAAGTTAATGTTTATTTAAGAACTCAATAGGGAAAATGAATTAAGGGGGTAAGTTTCTAAAGAAACTTTGGTGCTACGTCGGTGAGAGAGTATAGCAGTTAATTGAGTGTTAACAACTGAGTTGAAAACGTAAATTGGCCACCGTAAAGAGTAAAAAAGCTGACGTTTCGAGCGTTAGCCCTTCGTCGGAACGATTGGAGGAATTGTGGGTTGTGTGTGGGTTTATATGCAGAAAGTGGAGCTACACTATTGGTGGGAATATGGTGCCGAGAAAACAGGAATAAATTAGTTGAATGACAAGCGCTGGACGAAGGTCTCCAGGCCCTTAAACATGTTTGCGATCATCGCACTGTTAAGGAACTAGCTCTGAAACACTACTCCGTTTGGCCGAACTAGTACTTACACTCAATTGCTTTTCATTCGGTAGTAACTACTACAAACAAACTAATGGCGTGGACATGGGTACTAAAATGGGACCCAGCTACGCCAATCTTTTCGGAGGTTTTATTGAACATCAATTTTTTTAGTCAATACCACGGCCCAAAACCTAAACTCTTCGGCCGTTACATGGACGATTGCATCGGCGCTACCTCCTCTACCATAGAGGAGCTCACTCAATTTATAACCGCAGTCAATTCCTATCATTCGGCTCTTAAATATACTTGGGACATTTCCGACACTTCTTTGGATTTTCTAAACATCCAAATTTCAATTGAAAGCAACGGTTTATGCACTAGTGTTTACTACAAACCTACAGATTCACATAATTACTTGTTGTATTCATCTTCACATCCATCACACGTCAAGAACTCCATACTGTGACCTTTTTTACAGTTCTCAGACTTCGTCGTTTATGTAGTGACGACTCTCTAACCACAGTCAATATACTCTTACACATCACCCTCACAACCATGCTGTTAAATCTATTATTCTTAAAAACGTTAAATTACTCCAAAACGATTCAGTGACTGGCACTATCTTTCCGCAACCCCCACTTATTTCATTAAAACGTGACAAAAACATAGGCAACTTTTTGGTCAGAAGTTCATTTCAAACCAATGACCAATCTGAAACTTTCAAATACACTCGCTCACGATGCAAAACTTGTCCTTTCATTCATAACATAGAGAAAATATCGGGACTCAAGTGATCCAGTAAGATCACTGATCACTTTCCGTGTACTTCCGCCAATGTTATTTACTGCATAACTTGCACTTATTGCAATAAGTTATACACTGGTGAAACAGGAAGACGACAGGGTGACCGCTTCCGAGAACACCTTCGCGACGTGGAAAGAAATGACAAGGACGCATCCAAACCAGTCGCTAGACACTTTAATGTCTCTAATCACTCTAAAAGACTAGAACAAAAATTTATGTTCCAAATCGTCACCCTCAATCCCCACGGAATCAGCGAGCGCTTTTCATTCAACTAATTTATTCCTGTTTTCTCGTCACCATATTCCCACCAATAGCGTAGCTCCCCTTTCTGCATATAAACCCACACACAAGCACACAAATTCACGTTTTCAACTCAGTTGTTAACGCTGAATTACCTTAGAAAATGAATGGTTGAGTTACCATCAAGACGCAAGATATTTCAAAAGTGTTGTAAATAGTAACCGAAATTCGCGAAGCACATGAAGATCAGCAGAGAAGAGTAAGAATAGAAACTGAAATGCTTGTTTCCGTACCTACCGCCCCTCCCCCCCCTCCCCCGCCCCCTCCTTACTTTTTACAAGATCAAGGTAAGGTGTTTTTGGAGGTAAGCTTGTTTTTACTTCGTACACGTCCTTTACCTGAACGAGAGTAACATCCCAAAAGCCAGGACCAGAAGGGAAACCGTCATGCCCACTGAAAAAAAATTAATAAAACGTTATTTCAGCGCCACAATGGCCTCATCTGATATGTCCATTACGTCTGATACGTTAAATTTTCCTAAAATATTCAAAATATAACTTAACAGAACTTTGTTCTGAACTTACTTCAACCACGCTCATGCACATCTAAATCAAAATTTTAAATATAAATGAACATAATCTCGGTCTGGTCGGGAGCACTGAGCTGCAGAAGGCTAATTTAAGTCACTCACTTAACTTGACTGAAAATAACACATAACCTGCACTTGATGATCTTTCACGTAGCTGCAAAATGCAATCAGTGACTGTGTCTTCCTTATGTATGCTTAGCCACTTATCCCTCAAAATAATCAATTCGTTGCCGTCCGATTGAATATTTAGGAATCACTGCTCTCCTAGAGAACAAGCCATCCAGAAGTACCTTGCGAGCGCTCAAAATAAACCAAATTTCATTTTTTTACTTTTTACTTTTTTATTTTAATTCATTCGCCACAGTTCAACAAATACAAACCACTAATCTACATCACTCAGTTACAAGAAAAGAAAAAATAAAGTGGAGTGGCAGGAGAGAGGAACAGAACTTTCGTCCCAATTGAGACCTAACCCCTAAAATGAAAATGAAACAGTTTCTTCCAGTTGCCTATCTTGTTTAAGGCAGAGGCTAATGGACTCTCCAAAGAAAACTAAGCATAAAGGTTCTGGGACGCGAAACATTAACGGGGGGAGAATACAACTACTTCTAGAGCATTCCGACGTCAACTAGGCGCTGCAGACACAAGTTCTGTAGAAAGCGCCAGGTTAAAGAAAACTTAACTGCTTCTCCAAATAAGTTTCCAAATGCCATTTACAATTTCCTTAAACACTCCAGCCGAATGGAATCACTATCTCAGCGATCTAAGTCATTATTTCAACTATTTACAGGATTGTGTCTTACCTGCGCCACAGTATTCTACGCAGTCTTTCGTCATCTTTTCCACCTTCCACCCGTTACAGCTGTACTCATTATCCGGCACACACGTTCGCTCGGTGGTGATCTCACCGCCAGCTTCACTACACTTTTCGCATTCGCCTTCTTTGGCTTTCCATTCCATGAATGTAACACCTGTGACATCATTTGGAACCAAAATCAGCGAGCAGAGGGAAAACACAATCATTGACAAACTTTGCGGTAATACATCTAAGGCAGAAACTTACTACACGGGAGAAACAGCCAAGATCCTAATAACGTGCTAAGCTTATATCCAGAATTTCAAATATATCATTCAGGGGTTTCACCTGCCTTTAAGCAAATAGGCACGGGCTTGCAAGTGATTTGGACGGTACGATATCTATTTTTTAAAAGTATTTGAGCGGTTCGCAAAGCTCGGCTGTTCGACTCGACAGTAATTCAACTGTAGTCTTGTTGAAAGGGTGTTAACGAGAGCATTACAAGAGAATCGTTTCTTAGGACAATATCTTGTTCCTGAAAAGCTGAATGCTTTCAATAGCGGAGTAGGAGATAAGCTTTATGAAACCTACAAAACCGATCTTTTAGAGAAGAGACACTTTGACAATGAAATTTGACAGCGGCAGACAAAGTGATGAAAAACCAGCGACACGTACAGAGACACTCCAGCACGCTAATCCAGACCTTTATCCGACCGTGGTCACAATTACTACCATCCTCCTGACAATGCCAGTGGCAACTGCTACCCCCAGTTCTACTTTTGTCTCGTATCCATTACATACCGCACAAGTGAATAATACTTTTTACGCGCGCTCGTTGGTTAGTTCGGGAGAGCAAAAGCAAATACTTTTCACCTTCGTGTGGGGTCGACTGATAAGCTTTGTTTTAGGTCATGAGTATTTCTATTCCACATTACCCAATAACAAAACGATCGACAGGGAAGACATGTCATTCCTTTAGTCATTTTACACTGACCTGTGGGTTCAAATTCAGCACCCTCATTCACAATCTTTAAATCCTGAAATTTGCCCATCTTCAATGCTTCTGTAAACACCTCTTCGATCAAAACACCTTTTTTCTTCACAACCAAGCATAACTTCGCTTCCACGCCAACTTTGCCGTCTTCTTCTGTGAACTTCACTTCTAATACTTTAACGTTGTCGTACTTTTCGGAATCACGGTAAAGGTGTTTAATCTACAGGATAAGAGTAATCACGTGGGTGTTAAGGTCATTGTGACGCTCATTAATCAGATATTAGGTATACGAACTCAAATTGAAAACTAAAAACTTATGTATCCAGTCTGAAACAATAGCACTCTCCTTGTGGGAGCATGAATAATCTATGGGTACATATATGAATGCATTTTCTTTCCAGTTTCACCTTCAATTCCCTTAGTGCCTATAATGATTTACTATTGGTAACCCTTAACCCTACCCCTCCCTGCTCCCCCTTTTGCCTTCCCCACCTTCCCCACCTTCCCCCCTTGCCCTTCCCTCCCCTCCGCTCTCCAACCAACTGCCATTGTACATACTTTTCTAAACGATAACATGTTTGGCTAGTTTTTCACAGATATCAGGGAAATCAAACCGTCGAAAGTTTAGTGCCTACAAATTGAGAAGTAATGCAAGCATATTTCTGGGTTATTGAGCATCAAACAGAGGAATTATAGAGCTGGGTTGGAGCTCCAAATTCATTGGTAGGAACAGTCTTATGAGAAAATCGCGAGAAGAGCAGTTTCAGCCACATTTTTATGACCAATTAGCCTTTACGGCCTTTTTCGTGCTTTCCTCGCTGTAGTTATGGATGAAAAAAATCTTCCATTCGTGACTCTTTTTGGCACAAAAATATTCCAGCTTCGATTTGGGAATTATCTGCCACAAAACTTCACTAAACTGTGACTTAGACCCCTTCTTAGTGTAACTTTTACAATAAAGAAATGTGAAAAGTCAAATCCCTCTTATCGAACAAATGATTGAGAAGTCAGGTTAAACAAAAACCAATAAATGGACTTACTGCCATGGATGTCATGTCTTCCAAAGCTTTGGACTCTTTTGACGTAGAGTTTCCAAGGGATGCATTCCACATTCGGTCTGCCACAAACTTAATCATCGCACAAGCTAAAGAAGGAACAAACGTTAGCACGCCCTCAAAGGATACGAAAAACATAAATTATAACAATTATGAGTGAATTTGGTGATAGATCACGATAACAACTTCTACTTGATAACTTTGAGTATTCTCATTACCTGTTTGCTGGATAATGTTTGGATATTATAGGGAGAAGTTTAACCTTAATCACTTCTGGGAGGTACAGAGTTAAAGTGCAGGTCGATGGATTTGCCCTCTCATATCATAAAAAAAAACTTATAAAAAACTGCCTTATACGTTTATTCTTAGCTTGTTTGTCAACTTTTCAAGAAATTTTTAGACAGGAAACTCAGCGGAATTCTTAGAAATTTTAAGAATATTCCTTTTGTCAACACAAACTGACACTCAAGTTACAAAGAAAATGCCGACTGGTTTGTCTTTGACATAACAGGCGACGTGGAATTAAGCATCGAAGACAATTAAGCCCAGAAATGATTAGAAGCATCAAGAAACTGAAAAATAAGCTTACTTGGCTTCTTTGTTTCTGTGGTTGGTGTGGTGGTCTCTTTTTCTGTGGTACTTTGCGTCGGCGTGATGTGGGTGGGTACTAGTTGTAGGTTGTGCTGCTTGTGATGACGTGGGCGCCATAGTGTAAGATGAAGTCGGTGATGGCATCACAACATCGGTCGAAGTCTGTCCCAGGGCTTCTGCAAACCAATGGTTAGATTTGAGAAAAGATCTAAGTGGGGGGGGGGGGGGGAGGGGAAAGTTGAAAATACGGGGAAGAGGGGGGGAAGGTTGAGAAGAAGAAGAAGAAGAAGAAGAAGAAGAAGAAGAAGAAGAAGAAGAAGCAGAAGAAGAAGAAGAAGAAGTTGTTCACATGCACAAGACCTGATTCTTTCTCAGAAACGTATTGAAAATGAATACAACTCATAGGAGACGGAAGGGGTTAATGGCCAAACTGTTGACCCTCGATCTCGAACTCCAAATGCCGCCATCTATAGACAGTCCAGCGAGTTTTTGAAAAAAGAACAAAAATATGTTTACACAAAGTTATGTAACACAAGAAAATAATGATCTTAAATTTATTCCATGATTCATTTCATAGCTTTTGGATTGCAGCGGAGGAGAATTCTAACCAATCAAGAAATATTCTGTCATTCCAGGAACATATTGCGAAATTTCCTTAGCTCTGCTACCATCTCTCCTTTTCCTTTTTTAAAAATTTTGTCTGAAGAAGAATGTAGGAATATTTTAGGATGTCGCGTCAGCCGCTGCACACGCACTTGTCTCATGACAATACTACGATCAAAGTACGTTTTAATACCGAGTGATATATTGCCAACCGTTCAATCAAAACCAAACGCAAATGTCAAGTAAATATAAATATATACAAATCATTCAGTCAAGTAAATAGATGTAACCTAACTCTTTCATAAACATTCATTTTCTCATTACATAGCAACTCTATAACTCTTACGTCATAACGTCAGTTACATGTCGCCAAATACACGTGGTGTGAATTTGAAGCAGGAACCGGGGAAGGCTCCATATTTCATCGGAAAAATTTGGTATTGGATGAGCCATAGGAACGTTTAATGACCTTTTCACTTAGAATAAGGTTTTAGCGTGTCGGTGCTGATTAAAATATGGTAAGTTTTCTAACCCTCCCTCTCCACCCACTGTGAAGAGTGGGGGACTTGACCGTGAAAAAAAGTCAAGACTCGCGACGGTGAAACGTAAAATGAGTCCGCAACAACTCTTTTCTAATAAATCTTAAATACCAAAGGTAACTGACTCAATTTAATGAATAGGGCTAAAGAAATGTTTTCTTTTATAATGCAACCAATCAGTTTTCGTCGAGAACATTTGGTAACCAAAGAAATTGAGGACAACCGAAGTTTGAAACGATGCGCTATTTAGAATGATTAGTTACCGTTCCGTTTATGCGACCAAAAGATGCAACTAACATTGCTTCTCAGTCGCTATGACCTCTTCAAAGCTATTATAGGTTGAAAAACAACTAAATCCACGTTCTCTAAAAATAAAAACGGGAAAATGTCTTCTGAGATCGAAATTAGGATGCCTACAACAGAAACCAACGATAAACGTATTCAGATCTTTAACTTTTCTGTCCGAAAGGTAGAGCGGAGGAAACTTGACATTTCGTTGTTTGCCGTTCGCTTTAACATGTTCCCAGAGAATCCTACTAATAGGTCGATCTCAGCATTTAAATGTTTCTCAGTTGCTTCGCATTAAGTGAAAGAGTAATTCAAGAGAAACTGTTTTCTTTCATAAGGCGACAACGTCATGACTCATCCTTCTTGTAAGTCCATGACGAGAACGCGTTAAATTTTACCGACATACCTTGTGCGAAGGATAACCCCACAAATATGAACACAGTTATGTGCTCAGGAAACATGTTTCCAGCGACTGATTAGTTCGAAACGAAGCAAAGCAAGCGAGGAACACAACTTTTTAACAGCGTCCTCTAAGAAACGTGACACCTAGTACCTTGGACATTAACTTCCGTGTTTACCTGCTTTGTTTTGGCGTAACCATGGTAACACATTGACAAACTCTTGAAGATAGTTAAAACAGCTGTCTGTATCAGTTGAGAGTACTGAGATCACATTTCTTATTCGGGGTTGATGGAGAGACGAATGTTTCTAACCTAGTCAGCCTGAATAATTCGAAATGCTGACGTCAAGTCTGTGGTTGTCTGCATTTTGTAATACTTGCAGACATTTTGACAAAGAATTATTTCATTTAAAAGCCGTGTTTACCTCGCTCTCTAACGACACCTCATCTTACGAACAGTCGATCAACTAAGATTTTCCTTGGAAAACATTCTTTCATCGAGTTTACGCACAAAAACAGCGGCGGTTACACTCGGTTGAACGATGCATTGTACATCTGTCGAATTCAATTCAAGAATATGCACTAAATGCAAATAAAATGCAATGTCTGTTTGAACTAAGTTTGGCAGTTTCGAATCAGATGACATTTCCTGATCTGCATCTTCGACTAAGCCAATCAAACATTCGCAGGAGCACTCTAGATATTCGTCAATAGTGTTGGTTGACGTTTCAATAAAAGGTTTGACCGTACGAGTGCCGAATCGAATGCGTAATTAGATTTACGTTCATGTATACCATATCTATTTAAAGGCAATTAGCCAAGTCCTGCATAAAGAATCTTTCCCATCTATAGAAGCCGAGAGAAGTACTACCAAAGACCAGAGACATTGAAAAGATTCTATCATTTTCCACGTGCTGGAAGCATTTCGCGCTTTCGCTTCTTGCATTCGAAATAAAAAGAAACCGTTTCAGCGTCAGTGAGTCAGTCATTTCAGTCTGCTTCAGAAATAATATTAGTCGACCCATATGGGGGTATTTTCATTTAAACTGCACTGATATCGGGTGATTTGAAAAACTTCTCTTTAGACAGACCATAGTTAGTAGAGGAGACTGGTTATGAAAGTCGGCGAGCTTCAAAGACCGATGTCTTTGTTTTGATTTTTGCCTTGTCACGTGATCGCGACAGTGCACATTTATCAAACGATCATGGCGTCCGTCGAGTAGTTTCTTGTTAGTTGTGCGATATGTGTTAGGTTTCTCCGTAATTTTCATCAGTATATGGTTGTCATTTTGCAAGAAATATAAAAGTTATGCCAGGGGTTAATTGCTCAGTATTTGGCTGTGGTTCGTGCAGAAGAACGAAGGGAATTGGTATTTGGAAGTTGCCTGTGGCAAAAGACGAAGCTCGTGGAACATGGTGAGACGAATGGCTTGGTGAGATAAAAAAGACAAGAGAAATTGATCAGAACTTCAGGGAACAGTTGAAGAGCGATAGAATATATACCTGTGAGAAACATTTTGCGCCCGAAGATATCGAAATATGTAAGTACATATCTGTATTTTCTTGTTAAATTGTCGGATTTGCTTTGAGTTAGTTTTCACCGATCAGTGTTGCTGCTGTTTGAAGTTCGTTCTGAAAGTGGATATGGTTTTAGGTTTGACTATTTCCAAGTTTGACAATTTTATCTTTTCTTTGATAGATCAATCTGCGAAAATGACCAAAAATAAGCCCAAATTTGGAGCTTTGCCGAAGCTGAACATGCCTAAGAAAAGCCATGAAAGCAGCAAGCCTTCACCACGTCCTGAACGTTCGGTTGTAAAATGTAACGAGGGGCCTTTACCACACAGCTGCTACAAGGGATTTTCAGAGCTCTGCCAACGAGTTAAAAGCCTAAAAAGCCTTGGTGATTGGAGCCTGAAGATCTTTGAGGACAAAATTGTGCTGAAGAAAATCGTGCATCCGTACGTTCTGCCACGTTTGGGAATTATTATGGATGACAGTCTTAGCTTTACTGTGAAAGTATTTGGTTCCTATTTACCTGAAGATCATCCTTTGTACCTGGACTATCGTACACCACCGGTTGCTGGGCAATGAAAAATTTTAACAAATAATGTATAAGGCAGGGAATTGAACAACTAGTAAGATATTTCAGTTCTATGCTAGTTATAGTAGTTGGGCACAGGGAGAAGGAAGGGGGAATCCCCAGCCCACAGCCCTCAGTGACTGCCCCGAATATTATTAATTTTTAAGTTTACTGTATTTTTGTATCACTCTCTTTTGCTACAAGGTTCCCAGGAAAAAGGTCTCTCAAATTCATGATGACTAACAAAAACATTTCTTTTTTACTTTTAATCCAACATGAACAACCAGGTGTCTTGTCTTTATTATAGTACATAAAATAATTGTCCTTCAGAAGGCATTTCCCAGGATAATTTCTCTATTGCACTAATTCTGGGTTATCTTAATTCAGCTTTTAACAACCTGGCCCAGGACTCTAAACATGTCATGCACAGGACTTTTCGTGGCATGGTAAATTCGGCTTTACATTGTATGTGAACAGTTCTTAATTCAAATGTTCTTGATAATTGATACCTGTAAGTGTTTTAAAACATTCATAAAAAATAATTAACAAATTTTTTACAATGCCATGTTTTACTTGGGATAATAAAATGTTTTATTTTAATCTTGCCTAACTGTTTCTTGTTCATGACTCCTCATGATCTCCTTTCGGAGCGCTTTACCCTTTGACTGCTTTGCATTAATTTTGTAGTGCTGAATGATGTCTTTAGCACAAGATAATGACCGCACCCTTATATATAAACATACAATAGCATGGAAGACATTGTTGCTTACTTCAACATTGGGCATTAGCTCTGCATCTGAAACCATACATTGATAGCTTGACAATATCGCACTGTCAGTTATTGTGTTATGCACTATGCCAGCAATATCCACTTTTTGCAAAGAATTTACTGAAGTTAATTGTCTAAAATGACACTCTGTTTTGAGGAAAATGCTCTGTGCATACTTTGTAATGTTCCACAACCCCCCACGGTTTAAACTCGATACCAGTTTTTGGTTCTCATATCCATGCTCCAGTTTACCAGCTCTCAAGATTGCCATTGCCTGTTGGCTCTCAGTTGTGTTCTTTCTTGCATACTTTTTGTGCAAGTTATGCAACACATATCCACCAACATACTGCAGACCAGCTTGTTCTTTCTCTGACAGCATTGTTTGAACAGAAGGTGGGTTTTTGTCAGAAGACTTGATGCCTTTGCAGAAGGATAGAATAAAATCAGCTACCTTGGTCGCAAGAAGTGTTGCAGCATTACGAGACAGTCTTTTGAAAAAAATTGTAGATTTCAATGGTACTTGAGCATAGTAGTTGCCATAGAATTTCTCAGCATTCCCAGTTTTGAAATAGTCTTCAAATAATTTCTTTATCACAGTGAATTCTTGTGTTTCTCCTCCAGGCTCTTCATATTCATATCGTTTTAATTCGTTCCTTAGATCTGCTGCAAACACTTCCCTTTCACTAATGTTCTTCAAAGCATTGTTTACTATCTCGGCAAGAATGCTTGGCGTCAAAGTTAAATGATGTGCGTTTTGATCTGCAATGTGCTTTGTAGCTCTGTGCCTTTGGTAGCCTCCTCTTGATTTGTACTTTTTTCCACAGTCGCTGCACACGATCTCTGTTGATTCGACCTGAAAACGAAAAAGTATCAAATCATAATTCAATAATATTGTAGTCTTCAGGCCTCGACTTTCAACGATCTACTGTCACTGGTCTTTTTTTCCTAAAGACACATTTGCCAATATCGAGTTTGTTGTTGTCGTTGCATGCCCCGTGAAGTCTTCTCAAAACAAAGAATAATCGGGCAAATTCAGCACCTAAAGCATCCAGAGCACTTCTGCTAAAGAAATTGAACGCATTTTTTATGAAATTGCTAGAGTAGTCTCTTCTTCTACTAACTATGGACAGACCACGTAAGAGTCCTAATGAGGTCACGCAATCTCCGAAAGATGTACACCAAGGAATAGAAAATTGAGCACGGCTCGTTGTTGAACACCAGTTGCGACGTGTAAAGTTGCATTTAAACAGTATTAAGTATTACAGAAACAGTTTAATATTTCAACAGTGCTCTATGTAAGATAATAATGCCGGCATTATCTTCTTGACCGTCTGGCGAGGGTAGGCGTCGTTCGGCTTGTCTTATTTTTTATGTCTCCATGGAAATAACCCCGGGACAGTTTCGGTCTGGGGAAAGCGGTTACACACATAAACGTCCTTGTCCGTGGGCAAACGCCATTTGCCCATGGGTAAAATGGCTAGTGTAACCACGACTAATGGTTGAAGAAGATAAGCAGAACCTTGATGCAAGTGAAACGAGACAATGGTAGTCGTCAGCGGTGTAATTTTTCAGAAAATGTTCTCGAAATATACAAACTCCAACAAACATTTGCATCACTTTGTTGCCGTAGGATTGTTGCCGATGGATTTTTGTCGCATATCCCTGATGCATGTTACAAGAGTATACTTGTTTTAAGAGAGCCGTCGGTAACGATTTCTTTCAACGCAACAACATTGAATAGGAGACCGCGAAAGGTCTCGATTTAAATTGATGGTAAATATTCTTGGTTGTTTTGTTTAATTATTTATAATTTATTCTGTAGTATGTACGATGAATGACTTTATTTGTTCCATAGCAATGGCTTTGTTATCTTCAGGCACACAAACCTGACTTCCCTTTTCTTGTATTATTTGACGAGTGGCTCGATAATTTTTTTTTCATGTATCAAAATTATTTTTCTGACTGATCAGGGATCTAATTGAAGTTCTAAGTAGCAGAAATTTAAATGCTGATCACTTTAACCTAGCCAAGATCGACCTTTTGATATAAGCAAATAATTTTTTTAGTTTTATTCTGAAAACGTGTAAAGGCTTTCAAAATAACTGACGTCTCACGGTTTCGAACCCTCCAGGTCGTCTAACTGTGGTCATAGCTAGAGGCGACCAGCTGAAATTACTGGTTTACACGAGCGTTTCATGTTTCTTTCGCATATTTTGCATGACAGCGGTTGCTACTTTCCTGGGAAATTTTTGTGCGAGAAATTGACGTGCAGCCAGTCATAGATATTGATCCCCCGGCAAATGCCCTCCGTTTGACTGCAGAGTCAGCTAATTCACCCCAATCCATTCCAGATCCCCACCAATCCAACCTCAATTTACTCTTACGCACCTTTATCCATCTAAATTCACTTTAAACTACCACAATTGATTTTATTTCTGACAAAACGTTTTCAATCTAATCAATTCATACTTTTACTGCGAAGAATTCTAAATTTACTTCATTTTAATTGACCTATGTCACCCCAAGCTTCCGCGGGGTGTTATCCAATCAATATGGGTTCTTGTGTTCACCCCAGGGCATCAATTTGTATGGGTTTATATTTAGGAAAAACTCAAGGAGCTATCGGATTTGAAATTTGGAAAAAGTTAGAAAATTATATGCAGAAGCGCTCAACGGAGTTGATCCTCGACGTACAGTAGCTTGCGATCCTAGGGTTGTAACCAGAAAGGTCAGGGTGACATGAAAAATGCTAATCATAGCTACGACCTTACTTTGTTGATCTTGCAGAATGAAAAGCGGCTGGAAATAAACGGTGTACTAAGGGGAGGGGGGTGCTGAGGTAAATGACGCCATTTCTTTTCATTAGAAAATTGTTACCATTTCTTGGAAAATTGACAACGAAAAAAAATATATTCCATGCCCCCAAATGCTCATTTAGACTCTAATGTAAGTACCCTCTATTTAATATGAATTTAAAATTAGCGTTGTTCTATCACAACTCTAGCAATCTGATTGGCTAAGTTACCATCGTCAACTATCACGTAATCTAGAGCTCCCCCTCCCCCCTCCCCTTTAAACAAATACCCTAGAAATGAAATGTCATCTTAACAATGAACTTAAACAGCTTAAGACGGGATGTTTACGCACAGCTAAAAGTCGAAACATCAGCATCTTCATATAAAGTAAAAGTGACCACAGCAGATCAAAAAAGAGACGGTTGTGCAGCATAGTAAGCCGTAAGCTTTACATAATAAGCTAAATAACGCGCACGTTTTGGTTGGTTCTTTCATGTGATCTATTGGAACACGGACGCATTGATGACGTCACCATCAGTAATGTTTTGGCTCTTTATTACATAAAACAAACAGATTCCATGTTGCCGTGGGTCTGTACAGTAAAAGATCACAGAAAACGACATAATGTGGTAGGAAACTCAGTGACGCACTCGGCTGCGCCTCTTGGGTCACTTTTTTGTTCTCACCACATTTTGACGTCATCTGTAATCTATTACTTAACAGAAGTATGGCAACACGGAATCTATATGTGAAACAGTTAATGGAATCAAAGTTTTAGAAAACAGGTAGTTAAATCTTTCAAAAAAGTTTAAGAACGACATCACATTGTCCGGTATACGTGAGATTTCTAATGCATCACTTTTCTGTCTACTGACTACTAAAATACTCGATTCATAAATAGAAAGTAACTGAAATCTTGTTTCCTTGTTTTGAAGGCCTGATGTTCCCCATGGCAATGTCCAAATCCATTCAGCACCTACTGCGAACTGAAACCAGAGTGGAACCAAAACAAAAAGCGGAAAAATTTTAATATGCCTGCGTTGCTGCTTCATCAAGCAAGTTGAACAGGGATCAAAGGGTTTTCTTACTACAAGTCATATATGTTGGGAATCCAATTCCACTGATGTAGGTTTTCAGAAAAAGGGAAAAGAAAGGAGGAAGGGTATCTAAGATAAATTAAACGGAAATTGTCTGAAATCTTTATCTAAGTTAATGTTTATTTAAGAACTCAATAGGGAAAATGAATAAAGGGGGTAAGTTTCTAAAGAAACTTTGGTGCTACGTCGGTGAGAGAGTATAGCAGGTAATTGAGTGTTAACAACTGAGTTGAAAACGTAAATTGGCCACCGTAAAGAGTAAAAAAGCTGACGTTTCGAGCGTTAGCCCTTCGTCGGAGCGATTGGAGGAATTGTGGGTTGTGTGGGTTAAATGCAGAGAGTGGAGCTACGCTATTGGTGGGAACATGGTGCCGAGAAAATAGGAATAAATTAGCTGAATGAAAAGCGCTGGACGAAGGTCTCCGGGCCCTCAAACAGTTTTGCGATCATCGCACTGTCAAGGAACCTAGCTCTGAAACACTACTCCGTTTGACCGAACTAGTACTCACACTCAATTGCTTTTCATTCGGTGGTAACTACTGCAAACAAACTAATGGCGTGGCCATGAGTACTAAAATGGGACCCAGCTACGCCAATCTTTTCGTAGGCTTTATTGAACATCAATTTTTTTAGTCAATACCACGGCCCAAAACCTAAACTCTTCGTCCGTTACATTGACAATTGCATCAGCGCTACCTCCTCTACCACAGAGGAACTCACTCAATTTATAACCGCCGTCAATTCCTTTCATCCGGCTCTTAAATATACCTGGGACATTTCCGACACTTCTTTGGCTTTTCTAAACATCCAAATTTCAATTGAAGGCAACAGTTTATGCACTAGTGTTTACTACTAACCTACAGATTCACATAGTTACTTGTTGTATTCATCTTCACATCCATCACACGTCAAGAACTCCATATCTTTTTCACAGTTCTCAGACTTCATCGTTTATGTAGTGACGACTCTGATTTTTCAGAAAAATCAGAGGCAATGTGCCAGTTTTTCGATAAACGTGGCTATCCTGTTTCTGTCGTTCAAGCGGGCCACCATCGTGCCCAACAAATTGATCGACAGTCAGCACTACAAACGGCTAAGAAGGAAAGCACTAACCGCAGTCCATTTACTCTTACATTTCACCACCACACAGTTAAATCCATCATTCTTAAAAACGTTAAATTACTCCAAAACGATTCAGAGACTGGCACTATCTTTTCGTAACCCCCACTTATTTCATTCAAACGTGACAAAAACATAGGCAACTGTTTGGTCAGAAGTTCATTTAAAACCAATGACCAATCTGAAACTTGCAAATGTGCTCTGTCACGATACAAAACTTGTCCTTCATTCATAACGTAGAGAAAATATCGGGACCCAAGTGATCCATTAAGATCACTGATCACTTTCCGTGTACCTCCGCCAATGCCATTATTTACTGCATACCTTGCACTTATTGCAATACGTTATACACTGGCGACACAGGAAGACGACTGGGTGACAGATTCCGAGAACACCTTCGCGACGTGGAAAGAAATGACAAGGACGCATCCAAACCAGTCGCTAGACACTTTAATATCTCTAATCACTCTAAACAGCATATGGCAGTTTGCGGCCTTTCCTTACATCTAGGCAGCTGGGAAAGCCGCAAAAGACAAGAACAAAAATTTATCTTCCAAATCGGCACCCTTAATCTCCACGGAATCAGCGAGCGCTTTTCATTCAACTAATTTATTCCTGTTTTCTCGTGGCCATATTCCTACCAATAGCGTAGCTCCACTTTCTGCATATAAACCTACACACAACCCATAATTCCTCCAATCGCTCTGACGAAGGGCTGTCGCTTTTTACCCTTTAAGGTGGCCAATTTACGTTTTCAACTCAGTTGTTAACACTCAATTACCTAGGAAAATGAATGGTTGAGTTACCATCAAGGCGCAAGATATTTCAAAAGTGTTGTAAATGGTAACCGAAATTCGCTGGACACATCAAAATCAGCAGAGAAAAGTAGGAATAGAAACTGAAATGCTTGTTTCCTTACCTACCGCCCCTTCCCCCCCTCCCCCCCCCCGGTCATCGTTACTCTTTACAAGATCAAGGGAAGATTTTTTTGGAGGTAAGCTTGTTTTTACTTCGCACACGTCCTTTACCTGAACGAAAGTAACATCCCAAAAGCCAGGACCAGAAGGGAAACGGTTATGCTCACTGAAAAAAAAAATAAAATAAAACGTTATTTCAGTGTTGCAATGGCCTCATCTGACATGTCCATAACGTCTAATACGTTAAATTTTCCTAAAGTATTCAAAATATAACTTTAAAGAACTTTGTTGTGAACTTATTTTAATCACGCTCAAGCACATCTAAATCAAAATTGTAAATATAAATGAAGATAATCTCGGTCTGGTCAGGAGCGCTAAGCTGCTGAAGGCTAATTTAAGTCACCCGCTTAACTCGATTGAAAATAACACATAACCTGCACAAAGCTGTCACTTAGTTGTAAAATGCAATCGATGGTTGTGTCTAATTAATGTATGCCTAGCGACTTATCCCTCGAAATAATCATTTCGTAGCCGTCCAATTGAATATTAAGGATTCACTGCTCTCCGAGAGAACAAGCCATCCAGAAGTACCTTGTGAGCGCTCAAAATAAACCAAATGAAACAGTTTCTTCAAGTTGCTCATCTTGTTTAAGCCAGAAGATAATGGGCACCTCAAAAGGAAACTACGCACAGAGGCTCTGGGACGCGAAACATGACCGGGGGAGAATACAACTACTTCTAAATGTTCCGACGTCAACTAGGCGCTGCAGCGGACACAAGTTCTGTAGAAAGCCCCAGGTTAAAGAAATTTTAACTGCTTCTCCAAATAATTTTGCAAATGCCATTTACAATTTCCTTAAATACTCCTGTCGAATGGAATCACTATCTCAACTATATAAGTCACTATTTCAACTATTTACAGGATTGTGTCTTACCCGCGCCACAGTATTCTACGCAGTCTTTCGCCATCTTTTCCACCTTCCACCCGTTACAGCTGTACCCATCATCCGGCTCACATTTTCGCTCGATAGTGATCTCACCGCCAGCCCCACTACACCTTTCGCATTCGCCTTCTTTGGCTTTCCAGTCCTTTAAGTCAACACCTGTGACATCATTTTGAATCAAAATCAGCGAGCAGAGGGAAAACACAATCATTAACAAACTTTGCAGTAATACACCTAAGGCAGAAACTTACTGCAAAGGAGAAAATGCCAAGATCCTAACGTGCCAAGTTTATATTCAGCATTTCAAATATGTCATTACTTAACTTTTCAAATCAGTTTTACTTTTGTCTCATTTCCATTATTAGCACATACCACACAGGTAAATTGTACTTTTCGCGCGCACTGATTTGTTAGTTCGGGAGAGATTAGCGAGTACTATTTACTTCCGTGTGGTGGACTGACAAGCTGTATTTTAGGTCAGGAGTATTTCTTATCCACATTATTCAATAACAAAATGATCGACAAGGGAGACATTTCAGTCGTTTAGTCATTATACACTGACCTTTGGGTTTAAATTCAGCACCCTCACTCATAACCTTCAAATCACGAAAGAGACCAGTCTTCAATTTTTCTGTAAACACCTCCTCGATCAAACCACCTTCTTTTTCCTTCACAACCAAGCATAACTTCGCTTCCACGCCAACTTTGCCTTTTTTATTTGAGAATTCCACTTCTGATACTTCAATATCGTAGTACTTTTCGGAATCATTGAAAAGGTATTCCATCTACAGGATAGGAGTAATCACATGGGCGTTAAGGCCATTGTGACGCTCATTAATCAGATATTGGGTATACGAACTCAAGTTGCAAAATAAAAACTTGTGTATCCAGTCTGAAACAATAGCACCTCTCCTTTACATATATGTATGCATTTTCTTTTCAGTTCCACCCTCGATTCCCTTAGTGCCCGTGATGATTTACTATCGGTAACCGCCAACCCTACCCCTTCCCCCTTCCCCACACTCCCCTGCCCCTGCCCCTGCCCCACCTCCCCCCTTTCCTCTTCTCTCCCCTCTGCTCTCTAACCAGCTGCTGTTATACATACTTTTCTAAACGATAACATGTTTGGTTAGGTTTCACAGATATCAGGGAAGTCAAACCGTCGAAAGTTTCGTGCCTAAAAATTGAGAAGTGATGCAGGCATATTTCTGAGTTATTGAGCATATTTAAGTCTTCAATGAGTTATTGAGCAAAATTCTAAGTTATTGAGCATCAAACAGAGCTGGGTTGGAGCTCCAAATTCTTTTGAAGAACAGTCTTTTGAAAAAATCGTGAGAAAAGCAGTTTCAGCCACGTTTTCATGTCCAAATAGCTTTTACGGCCTCTTTCATGCTTTCCTCGCCGTGGTTATGGAAGAAAAAATCTTCCCTCTTGGTGACATTTTTGGCACAGAAATATTCCAGTTTCGATTAGGGAATGATCTGCGACAAAACTTCACCAAACTTTGACTTGGACTCTACAATAAGAAACGTGAACGTGGATTTCCCCTCATTGAACAAATGATCGAGAAGTCGCGTTAAGCAGAAGCCAGTAAATGGACTTACTGCCATGGACGTCATGTTTTTCAAAGCTTTGAACTCATTTGACTCAGAGACTGTAAGGGATGCATTCCACACTCGGTCTGCCACAAAATTAATCATCGCACAAGCTGAAGAAGAACAAACGTTAGGACGCCCTTAAAGGATACGAAAACATAACAATAAGAGTGAATTAACAGTACATTAGGATTTAACAACAAACTTCAATTTCATCGACTGAATCTTTTAATCAGCTGGATTTGTCGTCATGTGCACAAAAAGACTATATTTGATTTAATTTTGGTCGCCAAAGCACATGCATAATGCGACTTCTGAATCATATTCCGCACCTCTGCCGTTCAGTAACCTTTAACTCCCTGAAACTTCTTGTGTGAAAATTCTCCTCTCTCGCTGCTACACATTTCTTTGTAACAGAATTTGTCAAGAGAATTTGGTGTTAGATCAAGATAACAACTTCTATCTGATAAGTTTGAGTATACTCATGACCTGTTTGCTGGATAATTTATGGATATTGTTGGGAGAAGCTTTACCTAATCACTTCTGGGAGGTACAGGGTTAAAGTGCACGTCGATGGATGTGCTCTCTCTCTCGTGTCATTAAAAAAAAAGCTGCCTTCTACTTAAATTCTTAGCTTGATTGCCATTTGTTTATTTATTTGTCAACTTTTCAAGAAATTTTTAGACAGGAGACCGGGCAGAATTCTCAGAAATTAAAAAAAATAATTAGTTTTGTCAACAAAAACAGACAATCAAGTTACAAAAAAAATATCGATTGGTTTGTCATTGCCTTGAAAGGCGACTTGGAAATAAGCATCACAGACAAGTAAGCCCAGAAATGATTAGAAGCACCAAGAAACTGATAAATAAACTTACTTGGCTTCTTTGTTTCTGTGGTTGGTGTGGTTTCCCCTTTTTTTGTGGTACTTTGCGTCGGCGTGGTGTCGCTGGGTGCTTTTGATGTAGGTTGTGGTGCTTGTGTGGACATGGGCGCCATAGTGTAAGATGCAGTCGGTAATGGCACAACAGCAGTCGAATTCTGTCCCAGAGCTTCTGCAAACCAATTGTTAGATTTGAGAAAGATGAAGAAGAAGAAGAAAAAGAGGAAGCAGTTGTTCACGTGCACAACACCTGACTCTTTTTGAGAGACATGTGTTAATTGATGAATAAATTTTATAGGACACCAAAGGGGTTTAAAGCCAATCCGTTAGCTCTCGATCTAGAACCTAAATGCCGCCATTTATAAACAGTCCGGTCTCAATTTTCAAAAATATTCAGTTATTCTATCTTTTCTCATGCAGTTTTATAATTTTTCAAGTTTTCTTTCCAAAGGGTTTGAATCGAGTTATTATGGAACAGCAAGTTTTTGAAACAAGAACAGTTATATGTTTACACAAAGTTATGTAACTCAAGAAAATTTTAATCATAAATTTGTTCCATGACTCATTTGGTAACTTTTGGATTGCGACGGAAAAGAATTTTAACCAATCAAGAAATATTCTGTTATTCCCAGAATTTTGACGAGCCTACTAATTTTCCAAGTCTCGCTTTCGATGCATCGTATATTACTAAATAAACAATTAACATCATCGAAGTTTTGCACTCTCCTTAGCTTTGAATCCATTACTCTTCAATAAATGCAGTATTGATTTAAATATAACATGTGCATGCGGGTCGCGACAGTTTCACGAAAGTCCTTTTAGCGGTGTGAGGAATTACTCGGAGAGCGATACAATAGTTTGTTAGAGAGAGAGAAACGTGATAAGAAATATGAAGCCTACATCAGATGGAAATGAAGAAGACTATTATCTTTTGCTAAAGATGACCATAAAATCACTCAGTGTGGTGTGCACCTTCAAATGGAATCGTCACAAAACCGTCAAACAGTTCTTTAACGGAACTTCAGTATGAGAAGCGTGTGCAGGAGGCTTGGAGTCGTTATCTCCGGTACTCGAAAAAAATTAGCACTTCAAAAGCAGATTAACCATTGCTAAAGACGACAGAAATGATATGAGGGTATGATAACAGCATATTCAGCGCTGGAATATGCTGTGCGGCTGTTTCGAATAGTCATCCTTTAACCTGGGGATGATTTGAATTATCCTTTAGCTTTTCTGTCGCATTTTCACTCCTCAGGGAGCAGAATAGATGAGCTGTATACAAAAATATATACAATAACGCTAACCTGAAGTAAAGAAGGCCAGTAGAGTAAGTGCAGTTGTCGGTAAGGAAAACCGTGACATGTTTTCGCTCCTGAAGATTTTTCTGAACTTAAAAAAGTTACACAAATTTACACTGCGGCAGGTGCACGAACAGGGTGTTTTTCAAAACCGAGGACCAAAGATTGAGTTTGGTTGTCGTTGCTTCACCCTCCAACGATGTGTTTTGTTTTCTGTTTTGACGTTTCTATGTATTTAAGGTTCACCACTGGCATTGCTGAATTTGATAGTCATGTGCTGAATGCATCAGTGTCACCGAAAAGTCAATATTTGGAGAGAAAGCACCGACGGATTTTATCTTTGGCCAATGCAATGCGAATCTTTTAATTAAATCAGCAGCTTGTACGATGCTAACATAAACAGATGGTCATTGAATGCCATGATATTCCTTGACATAAACTTTCACGCGCAGACAACATTTACATTTAGACTATTATGTGTAAACAAGTTAACAACGACAAAGTAACAACGTATAATATACGATGCCTTCTGCATGCATGTTTGCTGTTTTAGGAGCTGTACTCTTCAACATTAGCATTTGAGGAACGCTGTTTTACGTCGGAGTTTCCTTCAAATTTTAATGAACGCACAAATAATGGAGTTTGTGGAAAATATCAAAACAAATTGATAACAACGCAAAAATTAATTTAAATGGTAATGGACCAAGATTAATGTAGATCATGAATGAGTGAAGAAGATTCCAAAATCTACCAGGTTTTTCGCAATACATTGTAAAGCTATTACGTAATTTCATGATAACAGTTACTATTTATAAGCCCCTCTCTGTAATTTCACAAATTTCATACATGGGGATAACCTGTGATAAGTTATTACTGCCTGACAAATTACCGCGGTAATTGAATTAATAAAAATTGGACAAAACTTTTCCGCTGATTCAAGTCTAAGCTCAGATGATTCCGATGGTCTTCCTCGTTCAAGAAACCTAATTAAACAAGGCGAAGTTTTTTGCGTAAAACCCCTGTATAAGATGACTTTGTTGGGCCCTTTCATGTACCCTCCGATTGACGTCATGATAGTTTGGAGAACGATAATACTTCAATCCTGACTGAGGGGTAGATATGATGAGGATATATCAATCAGTCTCGGCAAATTGCTTTCCTAGACCAGTAGTAATTTAAAGTTATCCGTGGCCGTTGTAACTGATGCCCCCTTTTTTATCTTATCATCAAAGACGAAAAGAAAGATACCCTTATTATACATTCTTTCGAGCAGTGGCTCCAAATGATTTTCATCTTTTCAAATAGATAAGATGACGCGGAATACGGTAATACCACTTTTAACAAATAAGTCTTAGGAATTAAAACTTTCCTGCTGACTTCGATGGAGCTTGCCAACTCGACAAAATGGATATTCAACACCTGCCAAGTTTAAGGATTTCAATAATTCCAAAGCTGAACGGGGACATTGAACATTTTTTTTAACATTTCCCGTATTCTGCGAAGAAATTACAAAAGAAAACGAGTGCTATAGCCTTTATGTTTCCCCTGTATCAAGATTAAGAGTAGAAAATTAAATATCCTCCCAGATTTATCATCAATCAAAACGTTGCTGTCGGAGGCGAAAGAAACCGTCGCTCGCTCGCTCGCTCGACCGTTGCATAAAAAGATATTTTATATTCGTAAGGCGAAAGTTTATCAAACCACTTTTATTTGAGATTCATCCAAGTAAAAAAGAAAGGGATTCTTTTTGTGACATTAAAATAGATGTAGTTGCCACAATAAATACATTTTTTTCCTTTCCCAGCCTTGTGATGAAAGTCGATGAAAAATGCAAATATGAGCTGACAGAAATAAAAACCATGTTAATAATTAACATTTGTTTTTACCTGCCCACATTCAATTGAAGTAACATGATCGAAGGCCTCCATATAGGGGTTTCTTTGTGATGCTCGACGAACAGGTAATAATAATAATAATAATAAACTTTATTTACGTGTCAAATAAGATAGCAGTTTCCCACTAAGTAAGGACACCTAAAACTAAACTAATCTAATCTATATAAAACTATGCATTAAAAATTTATTGGAATATGATAAAAGAGCTCTTACCATATAAAACTACCCTACCCCGAAATAGTAGACCCCATGTTTATAATACCCTACCCTGTATAATAAGATAATAACCTTAATATAATGATGAACAGGTGCTGTAGGTTTGAATCGTTATCCCGTGAAACAGATTAGTTACAATAGCAGCCTTCATCAATTTTGTTTTTTTATTTTTCGCAAGCAATCTATCATCTATACTGAGAAAAATACATTTATTTCCAGTGATACCTACCCTACAGCGACAGAAATCAACGCACTTCAACTCTCGCTCGAGTGGAACTCCTTTGCAAGACGGCCTGCACATGTGAGTTTGAGTGAATGCTGCTTCGCCTAAACAGCAGTTGGCTAGGCATGAACTAGAATTAGCGTCATTTACCCAAGAGCTAAACTAGTACGCTACAAATGAAGGAAAATACTTCTGAGTTCACATGAGCGGTGAAGTTAATGCACAAAGTAATTGAGACTCAAGCCTGGTCATTCTGTTTGGTTGTAATGCTATGGTGATTCGTTTGTACAGTGTTGGAATTTACTGATTTGTGTTTAGGGGAGTGTGCTAAAAGTTAACTCACCAGCGTTCCAAGGTCAGTCGCTGAAGGAATTTCAGTCGTCTGCATCTTAGCATGTAGAGAAACAGCTGGAATTCAATTACGGCATTCGACCATTTACTTCTTTTGCATGAGATAAGATGCCACATAAAAGCCATCTTCACAGCCTGAGGTGATCCTCTCGATACCTCGGCAAACAGCCATTGCAAATGTTTCATAGTCCAATGGAGGAAGACAACAGAAAAAAAAGGAAAGCAAAAGAAAAAGGAAAAGGAAAAAGAAATGCAACCTATCAGAAACGCTTTCCTTCAAATCGACAGTTTCGCTATCCACTTTCAGCGTGCCGAGCTTTCCGTCCCTTGTGATTTGCAGCAGTGTATTAAAGGGATCTGTAGAGTCTAAGAGAGCAGCTCCGAAAAGAAGTCTGTAAAAATCAGTAAAGGGGTAAGTTTCTAAAGAAACTGTGGTACTGTGGAGAGTATAGCAGGTAATTTAGTGTTAACAAGTGGGTTGAAAACGTAAACTAGCCACCGTAAAGGGTAAAAAAGCTGACGTTTCGAGCGTTAGCCCTTCGTCAGAGCGATTAGAGGAATAATCTAATCGCTCTGACGAAGGGCTAACGCTCGAAACGTCTTTTTTACCCTTTACGGTGGCTAATTTACGTTTTCAACCCAGTTGTTAACACTAAATTACCTGCGTAAAAATCAGTCCTTACTTTACCTCTTTCAGTCCATAATTTCTAATTAGGGCCGGGAAGAATCATGCCGCAGAAAATCTCAGTGTACTTAAAAAGCGACCTCGAGCTAGAAAAAAGTTAAAAATAGTTCGGCATTATTGAAATGATTTGACATCATTTGGCCAGCCATCATGGATTCAATAAGCTCTAAAAGAAGTTAAATTCCCATGGCGGGCTGAGTGGCTTTTAAATTTTACAAAAACTTTATTTATTTATTTTTTTTTACAAAAGCTATTCATAAATTACTTTGGCCAACAGAGTTAAGGTGATCAAAGACCTAGCCTTTTACAGCCTTTTGAACCGTAAATATGTGTGTTGTGTTGCTGCTACATAACGACAACTCTTTATAAAAAGGGCAGTGAATCGACGGACTAAGAAAATCCATTTTCTGCCAGAAGGGATTGATCGATTTCGTCTTGGTTTTTAAGTGCTTGTTACAATAATGAATCACGGCTTTACGCTATCAAGCTAGAACATCTGAACTTGCATTTAATTACATAGCGTTTACAAATCATATAGAGTTTCCAGGCATTTTCATACTCTTCCTGTGTCAAAGAGGTTAGTACACTTCTTTTTTAATTCCAGAGTTGTCCTGGTTTAGAGGATCACGGGCTTACAAGTCTTGGTCATTTTTGTACTCATCTTTCCAAGGAAATTCAGTAAATGTAACACTGATTTGAAACTTCCTCTCTACGAAGCAAAGTAATGAATATGACATTTTAGTCTCTGAAATATTGTTTGTGATGAATAATCTTCATTGACTTGGGTTGCTTCCATCAATTCCATAAACTGCAGGTGATCTTCCGCATGTTTTTTTTTTTAGAAAATGCGGAAAACTTTATTGATGGAAGCGCTTTCACATACTTAAATACTTAATACTTATAACGCGCGCATATTTATTCGCATATGCTCATATGCGCACATCGATGTAAATGATTCTATATGGAGCATGATTTTCCCTTCTTATCACTTACATAAGCTAACATGGCGCCCAAAAAAGAGAAGTTCTCCTCTCTGACGCGTTCATGTTCAAACTGAAATCCCTGACGAGGAGAGCAATTGCGGTTTCGAATCCAAGATCTGTGAAAATCGGAGGCGCCGTTTGGCGGGGGGATTCGGGGGACACCCCTTCCCCCTGAAATTTTAAAATTTCAGCGTTCGGAAATGTGATCTCCGTCTTTCAAGGAACAATTTAATGAATTCAAATGATCCGCTGAAATGTTAATCATTGCATTTTCTCCCCTTGATTGCGATTTGCTTTCTTGGATAACAATAAGAATTCAAAAGACGATAATTATATAGTTATTCAATTAATTATTTTTCGCCCCTTTTCAGTTGTCTTAGATTACGGCCGGGGGTTCGGCTAACCCCCTCCCCCCTTTCCCCGAAATCCACACGTCTTGTCCAGGTTTACCAAAGCATCTCTGGAAGTTTGTTGGACTAACTTAATTTGTTTTTTTCGAGGCTATCTTACAAAATGAAACTCTAATTTACGGTGTTCAAATAAAACATCCTCCTACGGTTGATGAAATACTAGTGTCTGACACAGATTAAGAGAAGAAACGCTTGACATACTTCATCTCACTCTGAAATTTGAGTCAGAAATTTATTTTATTACAAATTGTGATGCGTTAGTCGGTCATTCACTTTCGGACAATAAATCCTTCGTCGCTTGGCCTGCCTTTTATTCCCTCTAAATGCGTTAAGAGAAGGACTGACATTTTTGCAGAAGACGCAATTACTTCCACGCGCTTCGGTGAACTTGGACAAGATCGCACTTAAGTGGCGATATGTATATATACACCCTAGTTGTATCATTTCGCTTTTGCTACTCTTAGTTAGCTCGTACCAATTAGAGCTGTTACAATTTTTTTCTTCAGGAAAAATTGTAACGTTGTTCACGGCAACGTAAACTTTATAATGACATCTGATTTCGCTTCATTTAATTTTCTGCTTCTGGTTCACAAGGAAGGAATAGGCTGAAATGAAAAAAATTATTAAAAGGTATCTACTCACCAATCTTCTCAGAATGTGTTACCAAACAGGCTGCTAGTATACACACTGTGAGAGGAATGGAATGTATTTTCTGTTCTAAGTCAGCAAAGTTGATTCGTGAAATTTGCTCCCTCTCCAGAAATGTGCTTTTCTCCTCAAAACACAATTGAAAAACAGACGCTGCATTGCAGTGGATACTAAACGAGTTTTCGTCCTTTGAAAACAACGCAGCCAGGTGTTCGCGGTCACGAGCGTTTCAAAATGGATGCATGAGGCGTGAGGGAACACGAAAAACAGGTGGAGTACCCTTTGCAAGGAATGGCGGGCGTTTTGTTCGACCACAAATTACAACAAAAATAGGGAGTGTACTTGCCAATCGATCATGATTGATCATGTTATTTATTATTAAACTGCACAAAGTAGAGTACAGCTAACGCGCGCATAGAGCACAAACACGGTTATTTGGACGGTTGGTTTACAGTAAAAAAAAACCTGTTTAACCAGTCGGGTGCGCGCGCTACGCTTCTCTATCCGCTTTGCTTTTCCCACCTTATGAGGAATGAGCAGAATGACTTAGCAAAAGAGAGAAGCAGTTGGAAAATAAACGACTTATTAGATGTTTTAGCGTGTAGTATCGCTGAGTATTTTTTCTATTTGTTGGTGTTTTGACTCGCCCTCCAGGCACAACTCGTAAATACATCTCGTAAAAGTACTCAGCGATACTTCACACCAAAACGTCTAATAAAATATATTTATAATATACTAAAACAAACGATAGCTTTGAAGGCGCACTCTGGTTGACCACTCAAACTTCCATTATGCATTGCTATTCACCTCCGAGCATTTGCGAGCAGGATTCATGCCAAAAAAAAAAAAAAAAAAACCCAACATATCAGTGAAAGAACACGATGAGGAATGGAGGATCACTTGATAACAATACTGTCTGGTCAAGGAACACTTGCTGTTGTTTTCCCTTCGGACAATATACACCAAACAGGTACCAACCAATAATGCAAGCTAACTTCAGTCGATATTCTTTGTTTTATTTATGTCTGTTACCAACTTTCCTGTGTAAATTATATTGATAAAAATATAAATTTGATTTTCTTATTTTCTATTTCAAAAGACATTATTTTTGCGGAATTCCTAAGATTTTCTCGGCGTAACAATCATGGAACGCATTTACGTATCCGCACACAGTCTGTGGTAAAACAAGGTTCCATAATTCTATATTGTACAAATATTTCTATTTATAAACCAGATATCTTTACCTGCAAATGAAATTTCTTTACAATGCCACAAAAACTTTAATTTCTGTTTTACCTTATGGACTACTCATAACCAAGAATATTTCGTCTTTGGGCTGTTTGGCTTCAAAACCCTCAAACCCTCAAACTTCTGAACGTAATCTAGAGTACAGACACTCAATAGTTCTCAAGCCTTCCACTCTGGAGGAATGGAAAAAGTTTTCTCTCACTGCAATTTACTCTGGCAAAAAGGTGAATATTTTGACATCGTCAACTACACAGCGACCAGCGCTGTTTTAGGTCGCTGGATCGTTGTCTACTTCCAGTTTCGCGGGATCTTCACACGTAGTAAGAGCCATACGGTGAAACTCCGGTCTCATTTTGGATGGGGCTCCGCCGCGCTTAGGAACACTGGACACTTGTCTGTGCACCCAAGGAGCGTTTACCTTCCACACCTCTCGACCCACTGATACAGCTCCCTTATGGATTTGGTCCATGTTGAGCATCAGGAACTACAATCTCCGTCGCTAATCCCATTCACGGTTATACGTAGGGTAGTTTTGTCCGTGTCACCGCCAAGCGTTGGGACTTGGGTTTTTGTTTCTTAGCTCGTGGTTTTCGGTTAGCTCGACACGACAGAACAGCGCAGTAAATAACGATCAAAGTTGAGAAGAAAACCACGTACATTGGTAAGGTGGAAAGGACACTAATGTTGACCGCGGGAAGTTCATCCGGGTCTGAATCTGCTACATCCGGGTACGGGGCCACACGCTGCACGTGACGAGGCACTATCACGGGTAACTGTAAAACAATTGAAACGTTTTCAAAATGTTAGATGATTTAATTGATTCTGAAACGTGGCCACAGTTAAAATATTTTGAAATTGCCTGACTTTTCCCCGACAGACGTAAAATTTCTCTGCCAAATAAAATTCTCAATTTTAATTGGCCTTCAACCACCACTCACATCCTCTTAACACTTTAACCCCCAGATCAAATTTGTAATTCTCCTTACCGTCAAGCGGACAATTCTTATGTTAATTCAAAGAATTTAGTATTGGACCAACTAATTATCCCCAAATTGATAGTTTTCTTTATTCTCATCACTTATCTGGTTGATATTGTATTGATGTTGTAAGGAGAAAATCTCTCTTAGTCACTCTTGGGAGTTAAGGGGTTAACACGTAAATTTATGCTTTCAGCGAATTACAACGTACATGAATTGATAGTTCCTTTAAGTAACATAAAATAAGGATTGATTTTCTTGGAAACCCAACATCAGCTTGTCGTTCAATTTCACCAAATTAAATTTCACCAATCCAACACCTTTCACGTCTGTGAAACATACTGAAGAATTCGAAATGTCTATCCTCGTTTCTTTCTCAATTCCCTCTATTTTCTTTTATAATTTTTATCCCAGATAAATGAAATACACATATCATTTCAACGTTTCCTTTCGTGTGTGGATCATTCTCGGTGACGCAAAAATGATTCAAAACATCGGAAGATCGAGACCGTTACATGTACGTTCCCAAAACAATTATTACTGCGAGAAACAGCAATGCTTTTGAATCACTGAACGCAACAATTTCATCCAAAACTTTACTTTCTAGAGTCGACACTTTCCGCTACTTGCAAAAGGACACTACTTATGTTGACTTCACCTAAGATAAGCCTCTCAAATTTCAACCAGTCCAAGCCCATCGAGCTAATAAGAACGAATGAAAGAGAGTGATCTCACCTGATCTAGATTTACAGATAATAGCCATCTTTGCTTGTGAAGGTTTTCTGGGGCCGTTATATTGAGGGGCTCTGGTTTGCTCCACGCCTGAGCGGGACAATCAGGCAACGGGACTGTTTCAATAGCCCCTAGCTGGGTTGCATCCAGGACTTTGGAGTATTTATGGAGATGGTTCCCTGAAAAGAAATAAAAAAGAATCAAGAATGAAACTTCATAAACACAAAGGATTCTTCATGATGAAGTCTCTTAAGGATTCTATGCAAAATGAAAAGAATATAGTTGCAAGGCTAAAAAATTTAAACAAGGGAAGCTGGGCAATTCAACGACAAGACATTATGACAACACAGAGGTTGGCAATTGATCATATCAACACGTGTCACAAAGTTTCTTCAGCTTTGCAAATATCCTCATTGACTTACCATCCATTCTCTCTGGGACAGATTCAGAGGGTTTTGGGGGTCCACTGCTGAGATCCTTTAGAACAGGAGACAGAACACGATTTGCAGTGAAGTCTACAAGCAGGTCCAACAACCAGAAACAGTCTGCGGACAAAATTGGTGTTATCAGCTTAGTAAATCAAGTTAAGAAATCCCTAAAATTTCTCCGTATTACCTGTAACATACTTCACGAGTCTACCTCTTCGAAAACCAGCATGTCAATTTGTAAACAGGGGGAATAGAGAAGGCTAAATAAAAATTTTCTTTTTCCATTTTTACTGCCACAGGAAAGCCTGCTAAGGTAAGAGGCCCGGCTGTACTTTCTCGAAAATCATAAATCGCGAACTCAGTTTCTGAGGCTTTACAAAAGTAAAACAAGTCGTACCTTTTTCCATATGTGCGTTGTCAAGGCAATTCGAATCACCATACAAAACGATTCTACCACTTTGGAGGCCCGGTACTTGATAAAGCCCCAGAATTGCCACGTCCTCCTCGGTCTTAGTCTCCCCCGTTACAACTTCGTTCCCCTGATGATTCAATTTTTCTTTTATTACGAGACCGTCTGTTGGAAACGAGGCTATGCTTGTTCCGGACGAGTACAACACTGCAATGAAATGAAAAGAGTAGTTGAACTACATATTTTGTTCCGGCGAAGACTTCGAATGTATCCAAGCTGACAAAATTTCAAACTGTCCATCACTGAGATAGCTAACCCAAAAACTCATGCCTGTGATCAGTACAGGTAACAAAACAATGAAAAACGGTATGTTACAAATACTTTGTATCGCATTACCAACTGAACCAGATGATGGTTCGGCTTTCAAAAGTGAACGTCAACGAGTTCACTTTGCTCCTTAGCAGTGGGTCGAAGCACGAATGACAGGTATAAGTGGTAGAGAGCCAAAAATGACCACACGAAAAATACTGGGAAACTGCGATGATACAAGACATCATTCTTGCATACACTTGCACACAACGTGTATATGTCAAAGCTGAATCCGCAAGTTGTAATATGAGCAAAATGAAATTCCTCATGTCTGAGCAAATTAAAGATTTTTACGAAATAACTAAGAAACTACGCGCACTGGATAAAACCCACCGTTCGTTGTACCAATAAACGTATAGTTATCTTATAAACGCAATAACTGCAATTTCCATCAGTTAACCCCTCCTCCGTTCCGGGGAAGAAATTGTGGTTCATTACTTTTATAAAATAGCTATGTGTTTCACGGTACAGTAAACCATGGTTTTCTGAATGATCAGAAAGCGCGTGGAAACTCGAGTATTTCAAAAAGATGTCTTCAGTACTCAATATATGATAATCCCGCAGCGTTCAAGAGCCCACGGTAAGAGCCGTTTAAACAATGTACCTTTATTGTCTCCAATGGTGAATTCTCCCTCGTACACTTGATCACTGAAAGCCATGTTCCAGTGAGACAACAACGAGTTAATAGCTGGTACATTCACCCCTCCAGTGTCCGGCATCCACCATTGTCTCGTGTTCTCATCGTAAAACTTGATCTTTCTCATGACAGGCACATTGAACCAATCACCAACTACAATCACTGACAGGCCCCTCTCCTCCACATCCTCCCTGAGCTTGGCTACCTCTTCAGCAAAGTATTCCTCTTCGCTATCAACAAGAAGCAACGTGCCTAAAATAAACAAGAGCAGTTCTTCAGTTTGTTCCCATTTACTTTCGCAGCTCTGACATGGATGGTCTGAGAAACTGACAGCTTAAAGGTGGACGGTACACTTACTGTACTTTGAAGCATCAAAACATGTGAACGGAGCTCCAAGAACTTCTACGAAGTAACCAGCGTTCCTGAGATGCATGTACATATCCTTAAAATTGGTGTGAATATGATCACCATTCCTGAGAGAAAATACATGCGAAACGTCTCACTAATAGACATAACATATTGTTCATCTACCCAAGTAACCATAGAAATTAAGAACTTCCAGAATAACGTAAACAGCCACTTATAGGCCCTGGGCTTATACAACTTCGAAATGGGTTTCAGAGGCTTACATTTGCCATTTTCTGTTCAAGGTAGCACAGAGTTCGTTTATCTCATAACGAGAAAAGTAAGATGGGGGCTTATATCAAGGGAGATTTATAATCGTACGCATTTTTTTGTTTACAAGTACAGGGGCCTGTAACCTGGGGGGGGGGGGAGGGGGGGAAGAGGGGAGAGTGGGAAAATTTAGAAGTGGCAGTCTACGGTATCTCAGACGTACACATTTATGTATTTTGGTGCACGAGAAGCTCCTCCAAGTAACCAAAATTCCTAGGTTGACTTATGCTACTTATGTTCTCCATTTTATTTCATCTGACACAAAATTCTACGACCAATAATCACATCTGCTTCACGACTTTATAAGCACCTGATGCACAGGTTACCTAATCTGGTTCTCACTCTTCTTTTAACCCCCCTGTGAATTTCCCAGATCTCTTTTCACGCTCAGTACAAACACTTACCAGTCTAACGGGTCGTTTCTCATTTTTAAGTTGTCTCGGGGAAAATATCCTGACGGGTATCGAAGATTGTGAAATTGGTCCCACAACAATCGTTTGCTGCACGAGAATAAAAACGAAAATATTCAAAACCACAACTAACGATTCAAACATTTATCTTAAAGAGCAATTTTCAACTGTGTCGATTAGTAATCAGAGATTTTTTTTGCTTTTACTTAACTTTGCTCCGTGATTGGTTAAAAAACTCGCGCCATTCTCTCAACCAATCAGGTGAAAAACTAAAAACCATCGCAACTTGGTCATTCGTGTTTTCCGGCGCTTCAAGCAGTTTGCTTATTTCGCTTTGAGTTCTTACTGGTTTATGAAAATCTGATGTAAAGCTTTATTTTGATTAGTCGCTAGGATTACTTTGGTTTTAGGATTTTTGGACACTTAGTTGAAACTGTTCAATGTACACCATTTGAAAAGAAGTACTAAGGACCCAGCCCTGACCATTCCGAATATTAAAATATCAATTCTCCTCACTGTCTACAAACCTCTTCTTGTAGTTGTCGCTTTAAAAATTTAGTGTTACAGTGACTAAAACGATACCCACTCGTTGATAATTCCCTTTTGTCTCAATTTTCTTATCACTGAACAATATAAGTAAGTTGACATTGTATGAAAAACCTTTTTATCGGTCACATCTAAAAGAAATAGGTTTAAAACGCATTTCAAGAGCATTCAAGTTGAAATTCAACATACGAACTAAAGTGGTTTAGCAATGTACACTTCAACATACCTCCTGGGTGGGGTGGGTATAATTTTAACGCGAACTGGCAGTTTGATTGTGGATCGCCGGGGTTCTATGTCAGATTCCTGAAAACAAAATATAAGCAAACAGAACATTAACGGATAAAACACATCTACGAAGGAAAGAATTAATAATTCTTCTTGTCGCTTCATGCTTTCAAACCAGGATAAACTATTGCTGAATGAGCCATTTGGCTCGAGTACACACTTTACTAGGACCTTTCATTCGACAGCCATATCTCTTGTGGCGATCCAAAATCGTAAATCAAAAAACACAACGCCAATGACGACCTACCTGTGGAGGGGACACGACTGTAAGTGACACGTGACCTTGCGCGATGCCTTCCCATGATTCAGCTTTCTTAGCAGGTGTAATAACTACAGCAAGATATCCAGACCATGGCCACAAGACAGAGGAGTATGAAAATCCGACCTGTAAGAAGTAACTGTCTTAATTAAGATCAAAACCATCGTCCTGTGTTTTCATGTTCACGGGCAAAGTCACTTTCAAAAACTACATTAAATGTCGGTGTGCTTCGTCTCAGAGTATTATAAATAAACAAACTAAGATAGCGACACACATTACAATACTCTGTGCTGCTTAAGATGCAAAATAAGGCAACAAGCCATGCCTCTTTGTCTATTGAACTGAATAAGCTGCAACGATTTATGTGCATGTAGATCCCACACAACAATTGGTAACACTCAGTCTATTTAGTATATAAGCTATTTAAGGATAACTCCTCGATTGCCCAAAAGAACTATCACTTAGCGAAAGGGCGACCAGTAAATAGTCGTGAAATTTTGGAAGCACTCTATCTAGTGGTGAAACACTTTCCTCTGATTTATTAAGTTTATTTGTTTTCTTAACTTCTGTTAATAACGCACATCATCAGGTTAATTTCCCTTAACCTTACAATTCGCCACTCGAACCCTGTCACGTTACAGTGTTTCTCAAACAGCGCTTGGCCCCGAGCGAACACTGTATTGCAGGTTACAAGTAAAGAATTACAGTAAGTCACGCAAGAGTTAAACTGAAGCTTAAGCAGCAGAGGGTATTGCAATATTACCTGGATATAGTCGCCATTCTGTGGTAAATAAGGATGCCACGTCGGCTGTGGGAGAGTACAGAGATAAATTTAGGTAACATGAACATGAACTGTAAACATCACAGCAATATAGCCCTACTCTCCCTAGTGAGAAATTTCCCAAGGTAATTCATATCAAAGCAACAGAACGCTTTTCGATTGGGTGCCGTGAAACCAAACTGAAAGTTATCACTACGACCAATCAGATGAGAAGACAATGCTCTAGAGAACCAATGAGGACTCAGGGTAAAACAATGAAAACTTCCCAAAGCGCGGGAAAAAGCGGGTGACCAAGTTGAGATAGGTTTTTGTTTTGCATATGATTGGTTGAGAGAATTGCGCGAGTTTTCTGGGCCAATCACAGAGCGAAGTAAAGAAAAACTAATGCAAACCTTGATTACTTTCGACAATCAATTGAAAACTGCTCTAAAAAGAAAAATAACGAACAAACCCAAAATCAAATAATGAAAAATATCAAGGGCACCACAACTTACTTTCCCTTCAATTTGCCCAGTTACACCCATTCCGTTCAAAATGGTGATCTGTAAACAAAACAAAAATAACCGAAGTGTTTGTCGCACTAATAAATTTTATTAACAACGATATCATTACCCCCTTTATTACACCCATTTCGCTGGTGGTCCCTGTTGGCTCTAAATGATACGATTTATTAACGAATCGCACCATTTTTTGCCTTAAATCGCATCTTTTTCCAGCCAATGAGGAGGCTACACTAAAAACAAATTTTAAAAACTCTTATTCCCCCCCCCCCCCACCCAAAAAAAAAATGGATGAATTTAATTTCAAACAAGCTAAGTACTACATCAATAAAATATTTGAACTGACCAAATCCTGTATTTGGGCGATTTCAAAATGGATGTAATAAAGTGGTAATTGAATCTCGTGTCGTGCAATTTTGGCCTGAAATCATACTTGTGATTTCAAATTGAACTCGCACTGCACGTTCGTTCGATTTTGAAATCACGCGTATGATTTCAGCCCAAATTGTACTCCACTCACTTCAATTACCATTATAAACATTATACCGCATACTTACATTAACAATGGTTGGCATTCCACCATAGTATAAGGGTTGCGTGCAGTATGGCCACATGTAAGGACACTCGGTTAAGTCGATGTAAGCTGGACTCAAACTGTAAGTTACAAGAATAAAAACAAAATTTATTTCATGCTGAAAGACAGCAGAAATCAAAATTTACAATTTTCACGAGCTTGCGACAAGCGATAGTTTCAGGCCTAAACATACAAAGTGTGTATTATACTCTTTCCCTCTTGTTTTTTTCTCTGCTTTTTTCAGAAAGGATTTCATATCGGCTCTTTAGTGTTTATTTATTGAGGTCTCTTGTGATGATAATATAAACCTACCTGGCCTGTGGTTTGTAATTGCTCAGAATTTGATAAGCTTTGATAAGATCGAGCTTGCCATGACCTGGAATCAAAATAGTGAACAGTAAGATCAGGGTAGCGTGGATAGCGCATCGGCAAGAGCTCTCGTCTTTCATCGTTGTAGCCTGGGTTCGATTCTCGAACCTGACGTCACAGGACCGGGTTCCGCGGGCTTAAACGCTCAAAACGGCAGTTTGAAAACTCTCTACGGTGGCCAATTTACGTTGTCAACTCGGTTGATAATACCAGATTACCCTGTAATTCCAGTTTCGACCTTTACACACTTTAATTTTCTCACAAGTACCTTGTTCAAAAATGTTAAATCCTGGAAGACGGCGAGCTGAAGCCATTAGAGCTTGCTTGACACTCGCTGGGTTTACATTGTTTCCACGATGTTTAACAGCACTGAAAACGAAGAAAACAAAACGTCACTTGTAAATGTACTGTCAATCCTTAGCCCTCACTAGTGATCAGATACGAATAATATAAGCACTGTTAATCGTGAAGTCTGATCGCCAGAGTAAGACTGTCCTGTCCTGCTGTATAGATACCAAATGTTCCCAAAATGAACAATGAGCGGTCGACCAAATGAATAAAATTTGTAATTTGTGCTGTGGATTTGCTGGATTTACCTGAGTAAAAGAGAGACTGCTCCTGCCACAACTGGCGACGCAACACTTGTCCCAGATAATGAGCGGCATCCACCTCTGTAAATGGCACCAAAAGAAAACAATAACGTGTTTCATGTTTATCAAGGTTCTTGGTAATGTACGAAGTAGATGCCTGGGTGTAAGAAGTGAATGAGCTAGATAGCTTACAATTCAAGGAACAAAGTCAAAAGCCAATAACGAGGTATCGGAGTACATGTTTGTTCCGCCAGAAAATCTTTGCAAAATTAGAGACTTTGATCAAATGCTACAGTATTTTACACATTCTCATGCATGCGAGGCAGTATGACACCTTTCTTTTCCTTTTTTTTTGGCAGGATGAAAAAAAAACCTTATTAAAAATTCACTAGTACGCACACTAACGACAACAAGTAAACGAAATGCAAAGAAAACATCCTAAAAGTTGAATGTATGTAGTGAAGGAAACCACTTACTTGAGGCTTGAGCCTCGCACCCCTGAACCGTACGTAACAACATCTGGTTTGACTCGCCCATATCCTCCTGGTAGTTCCTGAGGATCAAAACGAAAAAAGATAGGTTGGTGATACTCTGACATTGAGAATCCTCCTATTGTACACGTAGGTGAAAATGAACTTTTCCTTACCCATGTCGTCATTCCCCTGGAAGAAAAACGTGCAATATGGTCTTCAAAGTTGATACCACCGACTCCGATGACATCCATCTGATCAGCGGGATTGTTTAAAGTTCTACCATCCAAACATAAACACAAAAAATATAGGTTGATTAATAAGAGCACGCATAGCAACACTCAAATTCTGCAAACAAGCAGCGCCCATAACAGTGATTTAACAGAGAAATGAGTAGCATCTTAATGGAGTTGAAAGTGATATGGGATCGTCAAAGTAGTGGATATAACGCAACAATGTAAAATCGATCTTGCATTGCACGATATTCATTTGATGAAAGGTACAGTTGACCTCAGATACACACTGCAACTCAAACCTTCACTTACTTAAACATCAGGCATCAAACTCAAACTGAGTTCTTCACCCCCTGGATTTCTGTCATAAATTCACCCTTTAATTCCACCTTTATCTTTAAGAACCAATTTTTGTCTCCCTTCAAGTCATTTTATGTTTAGAATTACACGGTTTTTTTTCTTACCCATACAATGGGCCATCATTACCAATGGCAGAAACCATTACAACACCATTTGCAGTGAGCTCCCAGACCTAAGACAAAAGTTACAAAGCAAAAAAAATATTTCAGAGAAATTATTTTCCATAAGCTCCTGATGATCTTGAATACACATGAACGTGTGCACTACCTTTAAATACACACTGTAAAAACTAGGGATTTTTCACCACCAAAACACAGGCACTAAATAAAGAGTGAAATGACATCTAAGCCACTACATTGTGCCTTTTGAATTATTATGTATTGAATTTTTTTTGATAATTATCTCTTCCTCATTCAAATTACAAAACTTGTCAAACGTTTTCCAACAACTCTGAGCAGTTACAACATGTAGAGATATCCTTGTGCAACTTTTCTTCACAGATGAATTTTCATGAACATCTGAAGATAGTTCAGAAGCAAAAGAGGAACTGTTGCTTTCACATGTGTACAAGTACAGTGAATGTGTACATAAATACCCACTTATGTCCAGAAATGAATGCCATAAAAAAAGGCAGATTTGATGAAATTTCATCAAAATGAGCAAATATTTACAGATTTGACCATTTTGACAAATTTTCACCATTTTATTACTGCATGCATTTCTGAACATTGAATGCCAGTACAGGCACAGCTTCTGAACAAACCTTGTCAACAAAAGGCTGATCCATGAAATCAGGTCCTCCAATGCTCAGGTTCAGAACATTCACTTTTTTCAGGATTGCATAGTTAAAAGCATCCAGAAACCAAGATGTGTAAGACACCTAAATGTACAGATAATACACATGTAAAAAGGTGGTGTTACATGAAGTGAGAAATAGCTATTTTGATAAAAGCATTCCGTTGGAAAATGATAGATCAATTCTATATTCAGATTATGAAGTTGCATTAGTATGTAACAGTTTGAAGAGTGATTGAAATGAAAGTTCAATTACAATGAAGCCTATTCTTTAAAACGATAAACCGCCAACAACAGAAAAAACAAAACATCTACCTTATACATACTAATGAGGCAGATGTATCAAGCTTATGCACGCACATGCGATTTTTTGACGTACAGATTTTTTTATTTGCAATTTTATGCAATTTTTGGTGTACTTTATTTGCATTTTTCAGTTAACATATGAGCGAGCAAGAAAAACATCAATGCATGCCACAAACCAGTGCACTACCTGACTATTGGTAAAAACTCTGAAAATGTGAAGCTCTGCATCAGGGGCAAACCCTAAACATTCCCGTGAACTTGCCACAACACCTGCAACAAAGGTTCCATGGCCAAGACCTACAAAATAAGAAAGACATTTAGGTGAAGATTTCTCCATGGGTCACCAATATAAAACATTTAACAGCCTCCTGTATTTTGTTTAGTTGCATTTTCTGTGATAATGTGTGTCAAATAAACTTGGTTGGGATATCTTCAGTAGAACCTTAAAGTCTCATGGTCAAAAGATGCACACTTCCTACTGGTCTACATGTACATGATTGTATATAACTTGCTTTATAACAGCAAACAAGAAACAAAACAAAAGGCAATTTGTGATCTTACCATCATCAAGGGTCTTTTCCTCTGTCCAGTTTGTCCTGTCCATGACCTTTCTGAAGTGTGGATGATTCTTTGGCAAACCAGTGTCAAAAATGGCTACTTTAACATCATCACCTTAAAAAGAATCCATGTAAACATTAAGCATAAATTTACATGTGTATATGTTTTTTTTTTTTTTAATTTTTTAATCATAGTCTACTGGTTAAACTTTGAGAAAATTTTGAGAGTTTTAACCCTTTAATACCTAAGAGTGACAAGCATCTCACTTCTCCTTACAATATCTCTCTGAAATTACAGGTTAATGTAAAGAGAATAGAGGAAATGATCACCAACTAGAGAACCTCTTGATTGTGAGCCAAATTCTCCTTTTCAGTACTTTAAGAAATATATAGAGGACAGTAAGGAGAATATGCATACTGATGTTAGGGTGTAAAGGGTTAAAAACAATGCTCATAAACAGTTTTGTTGCACAACAAATTATTCAAACACTTTTGAGTACCTGTGTGGCCCATACTCCAGAGCACATCAGCTTGTAACACATGAACAATCTGGAATAAAATATAAAAAAAAGAAAGCCAGCTAATGAGTGAACAGAAGGCAAACAAAGTAGCCTAGGGAAACACAATGAACAATGAAAAAAAAAATTATTACAATGACAACAGAACATGCAAATATGTATTTGCATCATTTAAATGTACCAGTTGGTATCTTATAGCACAATTGACTTGAATGTGAAGTGTACATTGTGGTTTATTTTATTTCCTTAATTAGAATTCTCTCAACAAATTCGACTTAAAATCTTAAATACAAAACAGAGAAAATCATGAATCTAACCAGTGTGAAAAATGTCAAATTAAGACAGAATTTGAGCCCCATTGTGAAGTTTAATGCCTCAGAACACAATACAGTTGGTAACCAGTCAACTCGCCGACGGACCAACTCGCCGACTTATAAAATTGAGCAGAGACGTCGGCGAGTTGGTCCTCAATCCAATACAACTTATTAGAAGTTAAACATACAAAAAAGTAAAAGTAAGCTGAAACATCGGTGAACATTGGTGAACATCAACAATGACTATAACAGCTTTTAAAAGACGCGAACGAGATAACTCGTTCGCGTTTGAAGCAGTTAGAGTCATTGGTGATGTTTACTTCGCTTTATTCGCCTTGAGATCCTTATAAACTTTGTTGCAAATAAAAAGAAATGCTTTTTACTAAAGATCTTGTCTAGAAAGCCAAGTTTTCATTAAAAAATCTGAGCGATCGACATGATGAGTCTTTACGGTGTTGTTGTCGCACAATAACTCGTTCGCATCTTAAGCTGTTATAGTTATTGGTGATGTTCATCAATGTTCACCAATGTTTAAGCTTCTGTTTGATGTTCACCAATGTTCACCAGTGTTTTTTTTACTAAATATCGTTTACTTTTCTGTATGTTTAACTTCTAATAAGTTGTATCGGATTGAGGACCAACTCGCCGACGTCTCTACTCGATTTTTTACATCGGCGAGTTGGTCCGTCAGCGAGTTGACCATAATTCATACAGTTAGCCCCCCTTAAGAGCTTAAGCAGACAGCAGATCTTTTGAACAGAGTCTAATGCATTTACCACTAGGCCATAACATCCTCAGTGAGAATGAATATGTACATGCACCAATACTAGTAATGTTTTATATGTGTATCTGGGTCTTCATCATTTTTACCTGTCTTGGGACAGATCTGAGGATTCTTCTACCAGGGTTGTGACGAAGCTGAGACTGAATAAGGCTGTGACTCTGAAAAGATTGATGCACACAATTGGTTGACAATTAAATTCATACTTTTGATATTCATTTTTTTTTTGGTCTGTCTCTAAACACTGCATTCCTTAGCAAACTGTGAAGATAAAACGCTAGAGACCAAAACTCACCAATGCTAGACTGGAGCGTGTTGTCCTCCTGTCCAAAATAAATCACATTGATACAAGTAGTTTAAGATGCATACAAATTTGTAAGGTTCACTTTAAAAGAGAGAAGAAATGAACATCAATTTGGAAAAAATGCTGTATTATTTATAACCCTTTAACTCCCAGACGTGATCAACATGCCACTTCTCCCAATAATATCCATACATTATTTAGCAAACAGGTGATGAGAATACTCAAACTTATCGCAAAGAAGTTGTCATTCTTGATCCAACACCAAGTTCTCGTAACTAATTTACATGAAAATGTGTGGCAGGTAGAGAGGAGAATTAACAATCATATCTTAGGAGTTAAAGGGTTAATGTAAACATGTACATGTACCTTGCACTCCACACCTGTGACCAACAACCAACATCCTGTTCTGCACAGTCTGCATCTGCACTCTGTTCAGTTTCCTTCTTCAGTTCATCCTCTTTCACTGCAAGTGAGAGATTCTCATGAGTAAATACATTGTACATGTCTATTTGAGAATCTTAAGCAAAAGCTTTATTAAAGCTGAATTCAAGGGAACTGATTCACTGGCAAGATTTAATGGCTTCCTTTTTACAAACACACAAGCACAATGCAGCACTTGAATATTTATGTACACCTTATATGACACTGAGTTAAAAGTCAGCAAATTGTAATGCAGGTACATGTACCTTCTATGCTCTTGAGAAATCTTTCAACTCTTTTTTGCGGTGTAACACTTCGGACCTTAGGATGTCTCTTTAGTGCATCAACACCACTTCTTGTGTCTCCTTTCAACTGTTGATAACAAGTTCATGTGCAAGTGAGAAAGTTCAAAATTAACCCTTTACACCCTAACATCAGTATGCATATTCTCTATACTTTCTCTATACATGTCTTAAGGTTCTGAAAAGGAGAATTTGTTTAACAATCAAGAGCTTCTTTAGTTGGTGATCATTTCCTTTATTCTCATGACCTTCATGTTTCATTCAGGGTGATCTTGTAAGGAGAAATTAGATGTCAGTCACTCTTAGAGGTTAAAGGGTTAATGAACTGAAAGACAATTTAACCTACAACTTAAATATTGAGTCAATGAACAAGTTGAGATTTCATTTTGCAACCAAACTTTGAATTCCTGGAATTCTAAAGCCTTATAAGTATCTGTTGTTTTAGCCTTGCCCTCTGACATAAATATGTTCATAACCCTTTCACTCCCATGAGTGACCAAGACAGAATTTCTCCTTACAATATCAGTACAACATCAAGCAGACAAGTAACAAAAATAAAGAAATATATCAATAAGGGGATTATTAAGGTAACCGGTCATTTCGCACAAAAGACTTTTCGCACAAGTCTTTTAGCACAAATTTTGGACCATTCGCACAATTCTTAGTGATCATTTCGCACAATAATCATAAGTGAGAAAAATCAATATAAAAGGTATACTGATTGATACTGATAAGACATTTCACCTTCACATGATCCAACGGCGAGAACGTAGACATTTATTTACGTAATAACTTCAACTAGATCAAAATGCTCGTGAACATGATCACTATTCTTTCTTGAAGAAAGGAAAGGTACAAATCTCTCTCTCCATGAATATGTAAGGAAAGGTAAAAGAAGTAATCGTTCGAATAGGGAGTTCTTTACATTCTTCAAGTAAGAATAGTGATCGTGTTCACAATCGTTTCGATCTAGTTGAAGTTATTACATAAATAAATGTCTATGTTCTCACCGTTGGATCTTATTGAAAGTGACATGTGAAGGTGAGATGTCTTATCAGTATCAATTAGTATACCTTTTATATTGATGTTTCTCACTTATAATTGTTGTGCGAAATGACCACTAAGAATTGTGCAAACGTTCCAAAACTTGTGCTAAAAGACTTGTGCGAAAAGTCTTAAGTGCGAAATGTCCTGTATGCAATTATTAATTAGTAAGGGGAATTAATCATGAGATCCTCAGAGTGAAAAGGTTAAGAGGCACTGGCTTCATTAGAAATAGTGACTGGTTTTATATTGGAAAAGAAAAAAACACATCAAATCTCTCAACTGCTTCGTGGTAAAATGGGAACCGCTCAAAGAATTATTTGTCAACTTCACATACTTTTACAAGAGAGAAGTCACTTGGGTAGTCACTGGCAGGATTATGCCGAGGGATAATTTTCCAGAATTTAACAGAGGACAAATCAAGGGCTGACATGACATATCCATCCCTAGCTGAAGTGGTATAGTATCCATTGAAGACAACAATGTATTCTACAAAAAATTACAAAATTGTCATCATAAGATTAAAAACTGAGTGTCAGAAATACATGTGTTCAGCTAATGAGAAGAAATATTTATATATTGACAAGAGTTAACAGAAAATTATCTACACTAGAATTAGAGAAAATGTATGAAAAAAAATTAGGAGAATTGATTCCATATCTTCACCGTGAAATGGTTAAAACAAGCATGGCCATATGAACACTCAGGTTGTGCAAAATCAATCACTTCAATAATAAAATCATCATCATCCAATCATTAGTTTTTGGTAAATTGTTTGGAAACAATAAAATGATTGGCATTTTACTCTGCTTTCTAATAAAGAAGAGAGATTAGCAACATTGGATTTGATTAAGTCCCTAAAATGTTAATTACTCCATATGAAGAGCTACGACTGTCTTTTACTTCTAAATGTACTTTGACTTCCACTCCAGTTAAATACACCATTTCTATCAAAAGGCAAATGCTCATGCCATTAACTCAACCACATGGCAATTTAGAGGTAAGAATAGTGAAATTAACCTTATACCTGGTTTTGTGATTTAATCTGTACGTGTAAGTGAAAACCTTTACAATAATTTTAGCAATTTTAAATTCATATTTCAGACAGTAACAAATTTACATCTTCAAGATGGTGTAATTATAAGAATTATCGTTCTGCAAGATTCTCAATCGCTACTTTGCAAGAGAACGGTGTTTCTAATAAATCACGAGGTTCTGAAATCACACTTGTAAAAGCCTGATTGGTTTGCGCTGTTTCGTAAGGGCAATCACTGAACTCACTAAGGGGTTTCACATTGACTATGATGCAAAATCACTGTAACGACCACTTCATCTCAATTTCCACACCACTAAAAGTTCTACACTAAACCTAAATCTTCAAATATCTCCATCTTAACTTGAAGTATTCTCATCGTAGATATAAAATAACATTTGATGATAAACGCAGAAAACGTGCCTTTTAAATCCAAATAGTAAAGACCATTCACATGTAAGAAAGACGAGTCTACACACACACACACACACACACACACACACACACACACACACACACACACACACACACACACACACACACACACACACACACACACACACACACACACACACACATCCTGTTTACAAAAAGAAACTCTCGATCGAGGCGACTCAAATGATGTTCTCACCGTTTTCGACAACGGAGGTCTTGTAATCGAAGAAGGATTCCTTTGCGACGGAAGGCGATGAAGAATTACGAGAACAGTTTTCGAACGGTGTTTCATGAGACGAGTTAACAAGAAGGCATGAAAGACAAAACATCACCCAACCGCGTCGCCACCGACAGCCATGCTTCTTTCCCGTGGCAGGCATGGGCCTAAAGTAACGTTCATCAATCGTCTGCTAAAGCCAGTCCATCTCAGTCGAGAAAAGCGGATAGAGAACTCGATGTTATAGGAAACTACTATCTTCACTTGAAATGCTCTTCACACCATTAAAACATGAAATGGTTTTGGAAGGTAATCATGTGACGGTGACATCGAGCCGTGATTGGCTGAATCTCCCGGCGCACGGAAACAAACTGACCTTGTGAGGAATGTAGTTGACCATCAATAGCTTTGCGAATAAGTTATTGCCATGGGTAACTCACTATTTTCATGTTGGGAAGACAAAAAGAAATCAGCTGAGCTACACACACAAACAAAGTGCGAATAGGTTTTAATATTATTTACTAGTCGTACTTAAGAGAGAATTAAAAAAAAAAAAAAAGGAAAAAGAAAGAAAGAAAAGGGAAAAAAAATAAAAGGAATAATAACTAGATTTTTCAAACGTATTAAAGGATTGGTACGATAAACTGTAAATCACAGAGGATGAGGAAATTTGGGTGAGAAAGTGCTCAAAGCTGGGATGGAAGACTTCCACGTGTTATGGTAAATGGAAAAAAAAACCAATATTTGATAGAAGACTCCATATGGCAACAAACGCGGAGTAGTGGTCAGCGGTTTCCAACAGAAGAGTCAAGGGCAGAGCGTAATCCAACTGAATCTGAAATCAATTTCAAGAAAGCAAAATAAAAACAATCAAACCGACAAAAGTATACAAACAAACAAACTTAAAAAGAAAAGATGTTCATGATCATTCAAACCATACGGCCTAGTATTTTTCTCTGTTTCTTTTACGGCTGTCATCCGGATTCATCACGCAACACGCTCATTGCGTGAGAGAGTGCGTGATGCATAACGAGCCAAAGCAGGAGAATAGATTTGTAGATATTATCTTTGTACCCCGTTCCACAGTTCTAGTTCATAACATATACCCCAGAATTACCAGAAAGGCGATGAGAGGAGCGGGAGGGTGGGGTGGAGGAGGGAGCCCACAGACCCGCAGACCCCAATCTTCATCAGCTTTCATGTGCCCGAAGCCCTGCTTTTCCCTTAAGCAGGGACATGCCTAGAAATTTTTTTTATCTATTTGTAGTTCTTCGGAAATTTTCAAAAGCTACTGAACAACCAAAATAGGGACTTCCTTAGTGGTGGAAACGCAAGTGGACGCAAGCACATGCGCTGCGATGCCGTTACACACCATCTACCACAAACAGCTCAAAAATGATGAAATTAATAAACCCTATCCCCTCCAATTATCTATATTTAATTTGCATTACTGTAAGTTAGGCAGACTTTGACTAGCTTTTATATTCTCCAAGTCTTTCTATTTTGGGAATAGTGACAGGAGAAAACTGATCCTGAAAGTAGTAACATCGGAGATCGGACATGCCGCAACCAATTCCGAGAAATTAAGGAAATCAGATACGATTCATGACGTGTAAGTGTCACCGTCCAAAGGACCCAACTGCAAGAGTAAGAAGAGGCTCTTCGGAACTTAAGATTATTGCAGCGATTCGGCATTGCGATCAGTTGGAAAACATAAAAGTCAAATGGGTTTCCACTTTGTAAGCAGTGGTCAAGAATTCACATATGTTACTTTTAATAATATTTGTGATAATGCGACTAATAACGACATTAACTCGACAGTATTCGCATCTCAACTCATCACCGCAAGTTGTGCTGCGGCATTCTATTTGGTTATGTTCTTCTTGGGCATTCTCGGTGTCTGGTTCCAGCCCTGTCTTAGAGTTTCTTCTTCGCAAGGAGCACTCTTCGCATTTTTCGTGGGGGCACTAATTACCTGTATAAATGTATTTACAAATGCGCACAACCTCTCGGTGAAGTTGAGCTTCCGGCTTTTCACAACAATACTTATTGGAATAATTTTCATAATCTTTGGTGCCTGGCGTTTCTTTGAAATGCCAAACAGAGCTCGAGGAGAAGCCAACCCACAGGGGAATGACAGACCGCCCCTCGGTAAACAACAGCCTTCCATGGGTCTGGTAGTTTCCTTGTTAACCTTTCCTTTGGTCATTATCGAGATTGTGCTGATTTGCGCATCGTTTAGCTCCAATATAACGGACGAGAAGAAAAGAAGCTTGGCGTATAAAGAGCGGCGCTTAGTTAACGCGGACAAGACTGTTTTCCTTATTCAGAAGATTTTCCAAGTTGTTACCTATTTGTATCTGCGGAACACTACAATTTCCCAGGGATACGAAGAGAACGTTCGGTTTTATTTTAGATTATTATCTTTTTTCAACTTCATCGAGTGGATAGACCCGCAACAAAATATAGACGACGACGTAGCTTTAACTGGAATCGGGGCAGAATTTGACGGCTGGTTCAATTTATTTACAGTGCTATACAAAGCATTGATCATAGATTATCGCTTATTGTGTGCACTACTGTTTCTTGAACATTCTGTTGAAGTTCAAAATCACGCGGATCCGGCCGATGAGAATGACAATGGCGGTGGTAATCAAGAAATGTCGCCTTGTGATGAAGTCAAAAGAGCATTCGGATTTGCTCTTGGCAGCTTCTGCCTCGTAGCCCCTGTCTTCAGTGCTTTATATTTTGTGTCTGCATTCGATCTAAAACCAGGGGTCTATATGTTTGCCATTATTGTCAACATAGTAGTCGTTGTTTGTGGAATTTGTCTGCTCTGCTTCAACGAATTGGCGGAAGTTCCCAATCACCTTAGAGAATCGCAAGGTGTTAAAATAATGGTAAGTCTCTGTAAATTTATTTGACAACTTAAAAAAAATGATTGATTGAAGTGAAAATTTTGGCCTTCTATGAGCCTCTTACAGTCTGCTTCGATGCCTCGACCCATCACACCGGAACCTTTTTCCGAGAAAATTTGTCTGTTAAAGATGTCAGCGACGTTTTGTCATAGACATTGTCCTGAGTCTATGCGAACAACTAACTTATCATTCTCCACTGCGGTCAGTTCACGTTTATGGTCGATGCACCCACGCAACTTCAGGGTAAAATCCGGTAAAAGACTAGTTTGAATGCCAACTAGAGCCATGAAGCCGAATAATTATGACAACTTATTTTTTATAACATACCTCAGTGAGGTGAAACCGAGATTTTACAAATTAAATTGTTATGATTACTCGGCTTCATCGGCTCTAGCTAAGATCGCTTCGGGAAATGTTTAATTTTGGTATATCGAATATGAGACACTGTGCATGTCGAGGTGAACAAGCTCAATAGCAGGCAATACTCCAACCTTTTCTTCTTTCCTCTGATAGGTTTGTTGTCTGGGTGCTGTAGGATTTACATGCTGGTTCGTGGAGGCAGTCATAGCTTGTTTTTGGGCTGCTAAACACAGAGGCGATAAGAAGAGTTCCTCCTCGTCATACATCCCTTGGACTGCCGCTAAGTTTATTATACGAAGTATAACAACAGCATTCCTCATTTTCTTGTTCACCAACATCAACGCCCGAGCTTTGCCCGTACTAAATCAGAGCATTAAAAACTATGTTCTTGTACCTGCTGTGATGTTAGGGGTGCTCTCCATGTTTGGAGAGGGTTTGGTTGACCAAAAATTGGGACCAGTGGATCATCTTCTCAGGTTTGTAAGCGTTGAGCATCACAAAGTTTAATGTATTCTAAAACAGTGGATAGCATTGAAGGCGCGCTCTGATTGGCTACTCAAACTCCAGATATCCTTTGCTATTCACCACCGAGTAACTTACGTGGGATTTGTTCCCGAAAATTAATGTAATCGTTGCAGGAATGTCGGTGGGTGGTGCTGGATATTTACCTTGTTGCGTCGCGGCTCGATCGGTAAATATCCACCGCTAACCACATCCTCTTCGGTCAATAGTTGTTGCCAATAAACAATCGGATCGTTTACGGGTGATAATTTATTTCTAAATTTGCACTTTAGTTATTTGATTACTTGTTAGTGATTTATATTTAACTTCAACATTTTGCTACCAATTTCCTGCTCTGTTTGTGATTGATTGACGTGCTCTCAGCCAGTCAGGCATGCTAAAATATTTGCACGTGTAAAATAAGGCGCGCCACTGAACGATGCTTTATCAGTCAGCTTTCAAAATCAACCTCGTACCCAGATCTCCTGCTTTTCTTTCAAGGGATTTCTTTCGAGACTTGGATCATTGTGTTTTGATCTAGTACAAGAAATTTAACTCCCATATTGCCCCTTTCCACCCGCAGTACAAATGACTTCTGGAGATAGCCGGGGAAACCTAACCAAATGTTTGGTGGGGGAAAACTTACAATGGACTGGCAATTTATACAGGGGGAGTAAAAAACCCCTCTAATTGCTGCATGCTATAGAAAATAGGTTAACCTCCTGCTGAATAGGCAACTTTACTCGATTACACTTAATTTTTAATGTAGCTGAAATTTAAGTTTTGTTCAACAAAGGGAAAAGGTCGCGTAACCAAGGATTCAAGTTAATGATTTTCGGATGTAAAGGTTATATATTTGTCAAACATTATTCGGCATTTTAATCCTAACAAAAGCCATCATCCCTCTATTCTGTCCTTCACTAGGTTGACTTATATGCCAGTTTTGTAATAAATGTATTGGGAATTCGATTTAAAACCTCCCTAACTCGCTCTTTGATTTACTGTTTAACCCAAACTGAAACCGTATCGAGGAGTGGCTCTGTTTGGTTCGGGCGAATTTTTCTTGGTTGTCTCAGCAATTTGTCATTTAAACTTTAATTTTTGACTCGTTTGCCTTCACAGGTGTGAAATCAAAGACCAAGGCCTGGAAATTCTGTTTAACGTAGGCCCACCAATGCACCTTGGTTTCCTTCTTCACGTGTTTCTTTACTTTATCATCATACAAACACGTTTACGAAACTGCCCGCCACAGCAAGAACAAGAGCCAGTGAATCCGGGGCAAAGGGACGGCCCGATTCGTGGGGGATGGGGACGTGGCTGGGGTCCGCAGCTGGAGCCAGGACCGTTTCAGGGACGGGGTCACGGTAGGGGCCGCGGGCGTGGCTGGAGAAACACCTAGGGCAGGGGCTGGTTTGCATTATTTTTTTCCTTGAGCTTAAGTTCACTAACCGTTGTTATCTCGAGTGATTTACATATACTATGTTAGGCTTTTGGGACGAATGATCTCTCCTCCTGCCTTGTTACTGTTTTAAATACATTGATTTCTTTGCTTAAATGAATTGATTCCTTAGCTCAATGCAAAAACGAGAAAAACTGCGGCACTAAATAATCTCTTGATCATTCATGGTTAAACAAGGGGAAAATACGTTGCTTTTCCTGGAATTAGTTTATAGAGTAAAGTTTCCCAGAATTTTCCCAGGTTTAGAGGTGCCTTCTTCATCTGTTCGTAGTTGTAATTACTGAAATTTTGAACGATCCGAAGAAAATAATATCAGTCAACACCAAAGTTTGACTGGGTGGTGTTTTAGTGTCGGGCGAGACCATAATCAACCTGTTGAGAACCAGTCGCTACTTCGCGTAAAAGGAATTACCTGAGTTATAATGACCCTCTTGGGACCTGTATCACATTCAGGACCACCGCTTAAATCTCTTAATTTTTCAAAATTGTATAATGTGATTCACTCAGAAACTTTTATTTTGTGTATCACTGTTTCCATAAAGTGATCGAGTCCTCCATGATTTTTCAAGCCAATATCTTCTGTTAAATCGTATTTTTCATGTCAATCACTAAATGGAAATCTGTTTGCGAACTCAGTTCAAACTACTCAAAATAGTATTAGTTAAGTCGAGTCGTTGTAATTGTACTAGTACCAACATCTGAAATTCATTCATTGGCAATTGAAATAAAGCAAACTACCCCGCTTCCTTGGTCCTGTTGGTTTGGTGAAACTTTAAAATACTTCATGATTGACGTCTATGTTATTGCTAATTCCTATTTTCTTACATAATTTTCATGAAAATACTGCGTATGCGTATGCAATTAAGTTATCATTGTTATTTTTGACCTCTGTAAAATTTCATATTTGCAAGAGCCGAAATAAACAAAATTAAATTTTTTTAAATTGAATTTGTTGCCTCGGATGTCAAGGGTAAATGCTATTTGACGCTTAGTAATCCTTGACTGTCCATTTATCTATTTCATGCGGATACAGTTAATTGACTTCGATCCAAGTTATAGAAAAACCGTTTCTTCACTCTCCTTTTATGCATTCAAAATCTTTCAGCCCACATTTCGAACGAATATCCAACGAACATGTCGGATGCGTGAAATAATTTCAAATCGGCACTCTTAATCCCTATGGTATCAACGGAAGCTTTTAATTCAACTGATTTATCACTTTTGTTTCATGTTATCGAACTCGCCTCCCACCGTAACCACCGTCCTGACTCCAAAATATCATTACTTTTACGGAATATATTTTTACCCATAGAATTAGGACTACAGCTTTACCTTTGTTCTCTGATTATCTAATTGACTCACGAAAGTTCTTACAAGAAAGAGGGGGGGGGGTGGGGAGATGAAGCAGGTTGGGTGTCTCTTTCCGCAAAGGTAACATCAAGAAGAATTAAAATGGGCCTTGGTAAAGAGTTTCTAAAGCTGACTTTTCAAGCTTTGGCGGTCCTTCATCATAGCCAGTAGAGGAATTGTGGGTTATGTGTGTCTATATGTGGCCTACGTGTAGCCCTACCCTCCCCTTCCCCAAGGAGAAAACCACCGCAGCCCCATTTTTCTGCATATAGATTAGCATACGCGTTTCCGCCAACCTTCCCCCCCCCCCCCCCCACTTTACCTCCGTCCCACCTAAGGGAAACAGAAGGGAGATCAATTGAAATTTTCTTCTGAGGACAGTAAACATTGACTGATAGAGATTGAAAAGCCGGCTTTAATACAAATACTGGGTATAAATTCATACAAAGCACCCGTTGCCCAAATTATAATCAAAGAATACCCATGGCCAACTCGTGCATAAAGTTTGGAGGGGACAAGAAAGGCGTAAATTTTTGCTCGATAACATGAAATGTATAAGCGGTACGAAGATAGTTTGAATTTTAATAACTGGCACGCTAACGGCAAAAATGGACATCAAAATCCTAAACGCTGTTAAACACGAAGATGCTCAAATCGACACCGTGAAAGCTTTGATGGTTTAAAGCGACGATATCAATCAACCGTGGACGATTCGTTCAATAAAATTTGCCCGACAACGCGGAGTGAAGCTGCACGAAGATGGGTTTTGGCTTAATCCCCTTGAGAAATTGAAAGTTGGAAGCGCGCGGTGGAAATGGCCACTGATATCGTAAAAACGATGATGCTGCAATGTAAACCGTAACAAATCGAGTACACCGCCCTGAGAAGACAAAACCCATCCTATATTTTATTCCTCAAGTCTTCATTTTTAAAAATAAATATATGTAGCAGTGAATTTCACAGGTTTTTAGTCAGAAAAGCACAAGATTATCTTCGTCCACTTCTGATCGATTCACCCGCCAATATATTTACAGAAGATGATCGAATTTAATCACGCTTCTTGATTTGCGTCAGATCATAAACAATCGAAGCGTTACTATGTAAAGAAGGGTCACCAACGTTTTGGGGGCGGTTAATTTCTACTGCAATGTGGTTTTATGCTCGGGAGAACGACTACTTGCCACAGTGTTTACATCTCAGTGAGAGAGTCTGTGACTCATTTGCATATAGGGGTCGCCATAAAAACCCGGGATCAATATCGGTATCTGGGCAACTGCCCACTTACCCCTCCCCTAACCCAACAACAGTCAATTGATGACAAGTTAGGGTTAATTTTGGGTTAGGGAAGGGGTAGGTGGTCCGTTTCCCAGATACTGATATGGATCCAAAACTCGTTTGCATGAGTTAAAAAGGTTAACACACAAAGAATTCCTTGAAAATTTTTAGATCATACAGCGTTTTCTTTATGGTGTTTTTGTTCTCATGGTGTTCGGAAAATGCATTTTCATCTTCGTCGCTCACCGTAATAAGTCTTGCGGCGTCTATTATTCTAAACAACGAACACACCAAGTTCATTCAGTCGAATTCAGCAAAGTTTGAAAAGGCGGAAATCGTGACATCGTTGTGTTACATACCAAAAATTAGCCACTCGATTCCCGGATGAAGTAGTCGCATTACTTCTACGAATGTTTTAATTCTTGGTAAAACAACATCGTCCGTATAATAATTTGAGGAAACGCTCCTTCCACAAACACGTCATTTAATCTCTGATTGGCTTCTTATATCTTTAGCCTTTCTTTTAGGGGCTAACGACTGGAGAGAAGCAATTTCAGAATACTTAATTTGATTCTAGGACCAGGAGTAACGAGGGAAAGACTCACCACATCCAATTCTCCGAACCAACTAGCAAAGAGAGAAGTGAAGGATTCTTTGAATCTTGTGTATACTAGTGAAGTCTAGAAAAACTTGATCTGAAAAACTTGTCAAGTCAAAATGTCTTTCCCGCTTGTCAGTATTGCTCAAGGAACAGAATTAACATCGAGGAAGCTCAATGTGTGTGGTTATGTCACCGAAAGCGACAAGAACTCGGTAGCAATGGCATCTCAAGTCATCTCCGCAAGTTTTGCTGCGGTTTTCTATTTGGTGATGTTCTTCCAGGGCATTCTCGTCATTTGTATCGAGCGCTTTGTCAGAATTTCTTCTTCACATGGAACACTTTTCGTATTTTTTGTGGGGGGTTTATTTGCCTGTATAAATGTAATCACAACTAGAAACAATCTCTATGTAGCATTGAACTTCCGGCTTTTCACGGTACCTCTCATTGGAATTATATTTTTGTTCTTTGGCGTCACTCTGTTCTCCAGAGAACTTCCTCCGGGGGAAAATCGACCAACTTTGGGAAGACAACAGCCCTCGATGGGCTTGGTGGTTTCCATAATAACAGTTCCTCTGGTTGGCATTGAGATCGTACTTCTTATCGCGACTTTTAATTCTATATCAACAGACGAAATAAATGAATCCTTGACACATCTTGAATGGCTCTTGCTCAAGACTGAAAAGTCTCTATTCCTTGCTCAAAAGATTTTCCAAGCTCTTTTCTATCTATGTCTGCGCAAAACAAGAATACGCCGAGACTCCGAAGAGAAAGCCCGATTTTATTTTAGATTATTGTCTTTTTTTAACTTCATCGAGTGGATAGACTCACAAGTAAACGTAGAAAGAGACGTTCGTTTGAGTGGAATCACGAAAGAACTCGATGGCTGGTTCAATTTTGTGACAGTTTTGTACCAAGCATTGATCATAGATTATCGCTTATTGTGTTCATTACTATTCCTTGAACATTCGGCGGAAGTTCAAAATCAAGACGGCCCAGCTGAAGAGAATAATTATGGAGGAAATAACCAAGATGTTGGACTAAGAACATGTTTTGGATATAGTGTTGGCTGTGTATGCCTCATTGTTCCCATATTCTGTGCATTACATGATGCTCGTGCTTTCCATCTGGATGCAAGGGTCAATACACTTGTTATTACCGTCAACTTGGTAATTGTCATTTGTGGAGGGTGTCTCCTGTTCAATAACAACTTGGATGCTGATCCCATTCAACACAGAGAATCACAAGGAATCAAAATCATGGTTAGTCTTGGCAATGTAAGCTTTATCTCAAGTAATTATTTTAGCCTCCTTTAAGCCTCTATTTGGATGCAGTACACGAAGCCAGTTTCGTAAAAAATTTAAAAGAGGAAGATTTCAAAGAAACTTCTGTAAATGACCCCGATCCTGAGCCCATCTGACTTAACAACCTTTTCCTACCCACACAGCCTACTCAGGATACGATTGATGCTTCCAGGAGAGCTCTAGAAAACGACCAGATTTCCTTAGCCATTTCACTTTTTTTAATCATTTGCAGCCCAAGGATAATTAACGCATCTGCACTCGATAGATATGAAGTCGCGTAGGTTTTCCCAATATTTCCCGTCTTAACCCTCTTGCAGCCCCAGGCCCTCAATTTTTCGGCTCTGCTGCTTGAAGCTTTATAGAGCACGCAAGACCAGTTTAGTCCTGCATGGGATTATTTACAGAGCTTTGTATCATATTCACCATCTACATTCAGACTCTTCACGTTTCCACACGTTCGACCGTTAAGGTCGATATCCATTCATGATATCTACTAGTAATGTTCGTGTCAAGGTGCGCGAAATAATCTTCCAGTACGGTTCTTTAATTCCCCTCGGTGCTGCGGCTCCCGAGTAAATTGAAGAACGAGACTTGTGCTATTTTTCTGGAAGCGGACAACTTGAACTGTCTAATGGACTCTTCGAAAATACCAGAAGGTAGACTAATAATTCGTTTACCGCTTACAAGTTGTCATAGTAGTCACAATCATCGTCATTATCGCTGTCGGTATCATAACTTTTAATTAATATAAATTATTACTTTTTTCATCCATAGGTTTGTTGCTTGGGTGCTGTGGGATTTACATGCTGGCTTATGGAGGCGGCCATTGCTTGTTTTTGGGCAGTAAAAAACAGAAGCGGCATTCAGGATGCGAAACCCCAGTACATTCCTTGGACTGCTGCAAAGTTTGCTGTACGCAGTGTAACAACAGCATTTATCATTTTCTTGTTCATGAAAATAAACGTTCGAGCTTTTCCCTCGAATAACCCGACCAAAAGTGGAAACTTTACTTTAGTACCTATTGTGATGTTTGGGGTAATATCCATGTTTATCGAAGGCTTAATTGACCAGAAGGCTGGATGGGTACACCAATATCTTGGGTAAGCCGAACAATTATATTCTTAGCATGGGAGTTCGTTTTCATTCAAAAGTGTACCTGAAAGCATTTGGTTTCTCGCTAAAGATAAATATACATTTATTTTCAATATTACGCATGCAATGCAAGTTATACATCCTGCCGTCTTCCGGCCATTTTCTCTATTCTTTGGCGCGCGCTCCGCCAATTCATTTTCAAATTTACCGCCGGTAAGTCTAAATAAGTCCCGGATATTTCGCGGCACTCTGCGCGATGTTGTAAACTTTCTTCACTGTTTGAAATTGAATGGCAAGTTCTAAGTTCTTGAACACTGAAATGCTTTTGGAACACATGATGAGGTGAGCTGATGAATGATGCAAAGTTTATCAGCCTTGGTTTTAGGTCTCAAGCATTTTCATTTAAAATAGGTTACCCTGCATTTGTCTCCTTATAGGAGTCCTTTAGGAAATAATTCTCCAGATGTGGTTAGGAAAAGCACCCCCTTTGTAGGTTTGCCTTGTAGTGGTAGTTAGTCATGGAAATTTACTTCTAAGCTTTGTTTTTTCTAAAAATTTTATTTCCTCAGGTGTGAAATACAAGATCAAACCCTGGTATTCCTCTTTGAGGCAGGTCCGCCAATGTACCTGGGATTTCTTATTCATGTTGCTCTCTACTTTATGGTACTTGCAAAAGGACTTCGGTACTGCGTACTAGGGCCAATCTTACATATTCCATTAGATTAACAGTAGAGGCTGAACTTATGCGATCAACTACTGAGTTAGAAATCATATCACCTTTGTTTCCGAAGCTAACAAGATGTGAGATGAAAGCTGCATCTGTATTGGTTGCAAGGCCAAATATTGTTTTATTCATTGCTTGTTCTAGTTTTGGAGCCTTGATGCATCCTGAGCCTGAAAGTGACAATTATGGATCGTTATGCGTAGAGGAAAGACTTTGCTGTTAAGGCCTGGTTTAGAGGCTGGCCTAATTAAAAATTGAAAAATTGCCGCATGTGGTAGCCACGGAGTGTTAATAGTTTTTTTTTTTTAAGTGTTAATAGTTTAAATACACTTAGGGATGGCAGTAAATAAAGCTTTCATCTACTCCTTCTTTCTATCGATCATTAGGAAGCACAAATCAGTGAAGGGATAACAGTCAGTGAGTTCGTCGCATTTTATATAAGGATACTAGAAGTATGTGTTCATTATTATCAATGGTTAACGTTTTCGACGCTTACGCTCAACTTGCGTAATGCAGTTTCATCAGTTCTATTATTAAAATAAAGAGCATACGCTCAAAGCTGCACAATAAAAGCTGTAACAACATCAGAAGTCATAAATGATTGTGAATATGTGAAAATCGAAAGTATGAACTGCAGATGAAGAAATGAACATGAAAGGGATCTTCGCAGTAACGAACACTACGCAAGCAGCATTGAAAATAAGTAATCTCCTTGTTATGCTATAAATAAAATAATCTCCATGTTATGCTATGCAGTGAAGACTTACGAACGAATATCGCGCTAAAAACAAGGTCATAACAAAAATTAACAACTCAACGGACGGAGGTTTGCATGCAGCTGATGCGCGTGAGTCGTACGAGTTGACTCCTTTACCGTTGAAAACCGATCCACCTTGTACATGAGAGTTCTCATCTTTTAAAAATGAATCTGACTCAACAACTACGAAGGATGTGAGCGGCGTAACGAAGTTGTACTTCAATGAAATATTCAGCGCTTCTGATTTCAGCCGAGCCTTTTCCTCTAAATTTTCCGTTATCAGGAGATCGAGTAACAGCTCCTTAATTTTCATGTAAGCCCACAGCCTCTCAGGAAAGTCTTTGACTAACACCTCATCTGGTGAGACGGTTAGGTTTTGGAGAGTGTGTGTCAGAGTATAAAAGACGGGTTTGATGCTAGAGATACCCCGAATATTAACAGGCATCAGCCTTGAATCACTGAGTCCTTCCTTAAGCTTTCCAGACACAACAAGCTCCGATCCATCGTTATACTGGGAAAATTCTGTAGCTGTGACTTGTGTGTTATCTACCATGTCCTGAGGATACTCGAATCGAACTCGCACCAACAGAGGCGTGCTGATCTCGTCAAAAAATCCTTCTAGTTGACTCGCAGCGTCCTTAGCTAGATAGATTCGACGAGCTTTACCTCCATTTTCGGCTGATAGCGCAGTAAGCAAATTCATATTTAGGTTAAAGCCAAATCCTAGAGAAAATATGGAAGCTTTTAACGTATTCGCCTTAAGAATGTTAGCACGGATCTGCTGACCGTCGACAACCCCCTCGGTTGGCTCACCATCTGTAAGAAACAGTACAATCGGAAAATTGCCTGCAGCGAACGAATCCCCCTGACGAGCTATATCAAGGAGGTTTAGAGCCAAAAGAAGAGCTTCGTTGATGTTGGTCCTGCCTCCTGCGTTCACGTTTTGTTCGACAAAGTTTTTACCAGCTTGAATATTGTCACTAGTTGCGAGCGAGGTTGAAGGTCTCCACTTTACCGTATCACCATTAAATAGGACGATGTTAAATGAATCGTCTGCGCGAAGCTGGTCGAGGATAGCTAACATGGCTTGGCGCGTTTGCTCAATCTTTTGACCTTCCATTGAACCACTGATGTCGATGACGAAGACCACGTTTTTTGGCAATGGATTTAAACCACTGGGAGAGAAATACTGAACGAAAAAGGAGTCAAGCACTTGGATTACTCCGGCGTTATTTTTGTGATGAACGTTGTACCTGCCATGAGGAAAGAAAACAAAGGTCGCTGACAAACAACTGTAACAATTATTATGATAACTATAATGCAGTATGCATATTTTCCATACTGTTCCCTACACATTTTCTAAGGTGCTGACAAGCCGGAGAATTTGTTTAACATCACGAGTTCCTTTAGCTGGTGATCATTTCCTTTATTCTTGCTACCTTTATGTTTGATTCATTGGTTATATTGTATGGAGAAATTAGATGCTTTTCACTCTTAGGAGTTAAAGGGTTTGAGGGGAGAATGACGATGCTTGTGCTCTATGAAGCAACCGCAAAAAATTGCCCCGAATCGTTTTCATTGGGTACAAAAGCATAATTTTGTTCGATCTTGTTGCGCTGCTCGCCTCCTTGAATCATTTCCTCGTAAACCTTCTGAATGAAACGATGCAAAGCGTGTCGTCTAAAGAAGCAGTTTCAATGAAAGTTCCATCTTCTGTTTTAAAAAAACCAATACAAGATTTCAATTGCTGAATAGGTCTGCAACTGTCAAATCTTTGGTTTCTGAAGGAATTCAGAGAAAACGGGAAAAACTGACATTATGAAGGTCCTAAAAATAGATTACGAGTAATAAGTCTACAGAATTCGATAAAATCGAATTACAACGAAATTTCTTACCGTATAATGAAATCGCCATCAACCCCCGCATTTCCATGTTGTCTCTGTTCGGTTTCACTTGGACTGTATGTTATACGCGCCGACGTCGGCGATGTTTGAGTCACCACTGTTGATGGATTTCCCTTCTCCAGTACATCGCTTGGATCTTTGCGAATTTTCATGACCTCTACGAGAGACAAGTCTTGCGGTTCTTCGATGTCGACATTAACATTTAAAACGGGAACAATCTGTTTTGGACGAATGCTGATTGTTTCTTCGTAGAATCCTTTTCGCCTTATAAGCAACTGTTGATAGTTAAGATGAAACACAGCAGTACTGTTTGGCGCTACATTAATTGCAATTTCAAACACGTCCATTCCTCGCAAAGCCTGTTGAGATTTAGTGGAACTCACAAGGCCTGTGTTTAGGCTGTTGTTCTTGGCTTTCTCGTATTCCGTTTTCGCTACGTTCTTTTCCTTCACACGCGCAATGAAATGTTTTCCATTCACTACCATCGAGAAGTTGGAGATAAAAGCTGTTTCCGGGAGGTGGACGACAAACTTAGCCTCACGATTGTTGGGAGATTTGTTTTGCAACTTACTTGTTACAAGCGTGTTCGCAAAGCGTGAAGATATTTTCGATGTTATAAGCAAACTTAAAGGAATCAACTCTGCATTGTGTATATCCCTACGTTCTCGATTCAAGCGTTTGTCGAGGTCTGCCGTGAAAACTTTTGTGTTTGAATTCTGCACTAACCCGAGGAGAACACCGAGGAGGACGATGTACAAAGTCATCTTCTCAATTTGTCCTTGGGCATTCGGCAGTCCGTCACGGAATCGACTTCACTTCAAAATGCAAATACTCCGTGCTTCCGGTCACGTCCACAAAGAATTAGTATTGGTCAACGGAACACACCAACCAAATAATGAAGATGACGCGTGGGGTCATGTTATGTCTGTGAGTCGATATTTGAATAAATCTATTAGTTATCGTCGGAAAAGCGCAAATTCCTGAGCTTCACGTTTATCAACCGTTATATCGATAAAAAATAAGCAATGAATGTTTTCGAGAACGAAAAGCTTACTGGAACTTTTTCCCGATAGTGACAAAAGGATTTGGAAAGGGTAGTTTAAAAAACCAGCGAAAAAACCTTTCGTTAAAAAAAAAAAAAAAAAAAAAAAATTCGCTACCGGACCCTCATACGATACTTTATTAAATAACTTCTCCGATGTTTTAAATGAATATTGAAGCATAACAGTCATTTCCCAGTTACCGAGGGAACCTTGCAAATTAGAATGGGAGAGCCGATAACATTGCATAAACTGCACAATTTATAAAATATGACCATGCAGAACCGCGAGAGTGAATGCAAGTTGAATACAGAATAACAATGAGTCCATGGCCAGTTATAGAATTAATTAAAATTTTCTATCTTTTTGAAGAGGAAGTTAAGTCAAGAAATATTGGTCAACTTGCATCAATATGACTATGTTTGCTCATATCTGGAAATTGTAACTACCTGTGGAACCACAAGCCATTGTCCTTGGTTCCTGTTTCTCGTTTCGCACTATATGTATTTCTTGAATTCTGTTTTCAATCTTAGGTTTTAAAAGTAATTTTCCATTAAAATCGGTTTGCATGTCGATATTGTCGCTGCGTATTACTAGTGGAATGCTCGATATAGCAAGATTTGGAAATCTCTTTTCTAATTAGTTCCTAATGTACCTTATAACGAAAACCTACTATCTACGTTCACTCCCTTTTTTTCACTTTTTTTTTGGAATGTAGTTCCTCACTTGCTTGTTATCTCCAAAGAGATAATACTTGCAATATGTAATAGTTGAAATATGTACTTAATGAGCTTATTTTACCAGTCTGTGTTGTATGATAAGTATACCTTTACAGAAGCTTTTGTAACGACTAAAAAGAAATGTCGCTGCTAGAATCTCTCGCTACCGCAAAAACTCAATAGAGTTACTTGTTCGATCTCCTACCTCATCTAGTATTACCTATTCTGCTGTCCATTTAAAATCATTTCTACGACCTCCCAAGAAAGGTAACATGAACATAACCATTGCTTTTGATAACAAGACGAACTTCATGTTGCTAATGCCCCATAAACCAAGATGACCGCTTATTTGATGTGCTACCAGGATGGTCGTAATACGGAAGCATTTAAAGCCATATTAGTGAGCGCCATCAGGATTATCGTCAACGGGAAGGTTGGATGAGCTGGTCAAGAGAGGCTGATGCTCTCTTGTTTCCCGATGTATCGCTACGTTATCCCTGTTATCTGGACCTGCTATAATTATGAAATAGAGAAACACGTGAATAAGGAACCCAAGGTACAGTGGCGGACCTGCCTCAATCAGAATTCTCAGGCTGTCATTCTTGATTGTACTCCTAAGAAGGAAATACGTTCAGGGTTAAATTATCAAAAAAACATCGCTGATAAGTATTTCTGTGTTAAACACTTTACACTTTCACTCCAGTCCTCCGCCTGGTTAATCACTCTCGAAATAGGTTACAGAATGTCATAAGGAGTTTCTGTGCTGCTCTGTCTCGAAATTTAAGGAGTATTTCAAAAGATTCGTTAATAACATTGTAACATGGCCAATGTGTAAGCGCGTCAATTCTGTTTCAAGAGGGAGACTTTGCGATGACAACGACAGTGGAGTGAGATTATCATTAAGAGTAAAACGCTAAATTTAACATTCAATTAATTGGACGCTATTTTTCGTTCATTTGAACCCCACACGACCATAAGGCGGCCTCTTGATTTTTTAAAGATCTGTTGTTATCTTTGCTACTATAATCTTCTTAATGGTAGAAAGGGAGGCCGTTGCGAACCTTAGGAGTTGATCCAGTGGTCCAACTTTCTGATCAATCAAGCCCTCGCCGAACATAGAGAAAACTCCCAACATCACAGCAGGTACAAGAAAGTGATTTTTGCTGCTCGTCTGGTATGAAAAAGTGCGGGCGTCTATATTTATAAATAAGAAAATGAGAAATGTTGTCGTTAAACTGCGCACGAAATATTTTAAGGCTTCCCAAAGAATGCATGATCGGTGGAGCGGGACTTCTGATTCAGGAGAAGCCCAAAAGGAAAAGATGGCGGCCTCCAACATCCAGCAAACAAAACCAACTGCGCCTAAAAGACAAACCTATGGAAAAAAGAAGAAATGTTAATTACGAAGCATAAAACTGTGTCTGCTGATGACTGATGGTGATGCGGAAGTACTGACTTGATTTTGTTTTCGAATTGAACGTACTTACACCTGGAAACCTCGCTTGAAACCGCGCTTTAGAAACTTTGCAATTTTGACTTCTTTCTATGCTCATAACTTCTTTCGCTGGATTTAAGTTTGCGAACGTTTGCTTAAATTGTTGAAAAATGATACAATTAGTCTGTACCTGTCTAGATTTCGGGCTGGACGGGAAAATCTAGACCGTGGCCAATCTCGATTTCAGCCAATCAAATCCTTCAATTTGGTTGTTTCCAGTCTTTTTGGGGAACGGCCGCATAA
>NC_142672.1:8189992-8232492 GCF_964200805.1 Pocillopora damicornis
TATTAATATTAAATTTATAAAACATCTGGACACGTGCTCTAAAACAAACGTCAAGTATACTCAAGATAAGAAGGACGAGGTAGAAGAGCAGTGCATAAAATCCAGCGATAAATTGAGACGCAGTAATTGTTTTGTTTACATCATTTGGGGTAATATTCAGCTTGTGAAATTGTTGACTTGAACTAGATTTAACGAATGAAGGCCTTTCTTAGGAACACAGCGACCGGTAACTGTGGTAAACCCATTGCTCACCTTGTGTGACGCTACAGCTAACGGGTTCGTGGAAGAAATCTGCATAAATTTATTTCTAGGAATCTAGAAATATCTCTCGACAAATCAGTATCGAAATGTTTTTTTTTTCCTTGAGATGATTCAGCGTTAAGCTAGAAAGTGACCAATAAAAATCCTGATTTTGCAGCTCAACACCCTTAGCTCTTGACAATGTCATTGACGTCAATGTGGCAAAACTTCCCCCTTTTCTAGGAATAGTATTACGTCACAGATGTGTTCAAGTAAAAGAGAATGCATACAAAACGATAAAAATATAAACTAATTAATAACTTAATGAATAACTGAAATAGCATTTAAGATTTGGACAAAGTTATTATTTTTTATGACGGACTTCAGTGTTATCCTTCGCCCGCACTCTAATTATTACTTAGATATTTTTAATGTTATATAAACTGTCAAAGCATTTGGAAAGCTGTGTTCGAGCGTTAGCCTCGGGGTCATCATTTTCCCGGTCGTCTTTAAGCTCAAATGCATGTTTGGGCTTTCTCGCCAGTAATAGGTGAAAAATGTGACGCCCGGAAAAATTAGTTTCGGCTGCTGCGCAGTGGATGACAAGTTGTATGTGAATTCGTCGAAAATACTTCCGGAAAAAATCTATGGCGTCAGTAAGGTTAGCCCCTCAAATTGCTAAATTTGAAGAGCTGATCAAAAGATTTTAATTGACGCCCAAGCTTAATTTGGCGGCAGACATTCTCAACAATGGTCGGACTATTGAAGCATCGAAGTCAAACAGTCGTGTCGATTTACGTATATTTAAAGCCATTATTCGTGGAAATGGGCTCATTGAAATACCAAAACGTTTTATAATCGAAGCCAAATTCTGCCATGTTCTCTAAAGTTATTCCAGCACTGTATTTGCCATATTTGGTACTCTACTTATAGCCGTGATACGCCAGATCTAAATCATTACCGCCATTGCATAAATCGTGGAAAACGGATTTGGAGGAACCATTTGCAAAGCAGCTATGTTATTTTTTTACCTCTATTTCGTAATGTTGTTAAATGGAGTATACAATGATTTACTTACGCATACTTATATATTCATATATAGAGTAGTTAAAGTGTTTGTCAGCTTTTTAATTATGAATTCATGAACAATGCACCCATGTAACCAAAATGTGTGCGAGCTCAACCACGTTTGACAATCTCTGCTTGTATTATAACAAAATGCAAAACCATATGAATCAGAAATCCAAGGTAAATCGGTGGACCAGCTGCAAACAGGAGATCCAGACTTGCATCATCGATTTCCTTTCTATAAATAAAAACGAATTTTGTTTACACCTCATTAAAGCTTTTACGCACTTCATCCTTGAGAAACCTGGGAGACTAACGATTACATGAACAGCAACCTGCTCTATGTTATATTATGTACAAATTGAATATGTATGAATGTTATAATTACGACGAAGAGGCGAAGAAAGTGATAGTGGCAATAAAGATGATAGAGAGGCTGGGATGGACTCAATACTGATGCCAGTGATATTTGGAATGGTTAAGGTTTTGGCAATGCTGAATTCCAAAGTGATAACCATGACTGTGGTGTTGGAGGCAATTGCAACTGTATAAGTAGGGGTATAATGTATTGGTGGTGGCAACAGTTTGGGAATGATAATGACATAATGACATTCATTAAGTTGAAGGCAAAGGTGATGGTGTTTGTTAAAGTCATGGTGGTGATGGGTGGCAATAATGGCAATGGTGATGCTGACGGTAAAGATGCTTGAAAAGTTGATAGTGGTATTGGTGTCAATGGTGCTGCAAGTGCTGATGGTAACAATGTTACTTGTGTTGCTGATAAGTACTGCTATGCTGACAGCAATGGAGGAGATACTGTGTGTTGGTATTGATGATGTCTATAAGGATGGTCACGGTAAGTGGTCAACGAAATGATATAAGTGATAGTGATTTATAAATAGACATTCCGGATTGGAATTCTGAGTGCAAGTGAAGAAAAGCGTGAGTAACTGATGGAAATACAGCTATCGGGCGCGGAATCAGGAGGGAAGTGATGAAGATACACCGAGAAATTAAGAGGATGGAGAGGAGAAGAAGAATGGAAGAAAGTATCACTAAAAAGACAAAGGCTTTATATGTTATCGACTTGAAAATTGCTTAACAGAGTGAAGTAACGTAAACAATGACAACGGATGTTCAAAATGGTACTACTTTTCATAATGATTTTGCAACAATATGTATCTACCTACTCATGCATGGGGAAATAAATACGAAGTTACAAACCTCAGTCTACTGTCAACCGGTCCTACATACTGATCGATTAAACTCTCTGCAAAAGCTCCAAATATCGTTAATATCATAGCAGGCACTAAGAAATGATTTGCAATCATTTCCGAATTTTTACGTGCCAAGGATTGCACCTTAACTTTCAAAAAAAGACCCATCAGAAACGCTGTGGAAATGCCGCGAGCAAAATACTTCGCTGCGGCCCAGGCAAAGTATCGGGAGACGTCGCTTTCAATTCTGCCATTTCCGATAGCTGCCCAATAATCAGAGATTGGTGCTTTGATTATCCAACAGGTGAGTCCCACAGCTCCCAAAAAACATACCTGCAACAGATAGGAGAAGAAGAATTCGAGAACAGAATCTTTGAGTTGTTTCGTTCTTTTCCTTTTTACCCTTTGGGAAAAGACAGCCACGCAATAATCCTCACTTCAATTTATAGCAGATTATAGCGTATACAGCGTCACTTTGTTCGATAGATTTCTCGATAGCACTGTGATGATCCGGCCTCTCTTTACACCATTTAAGATAGGAAACATACTAAACAACTAGACTCACAGTTCATACTCTAAAGCCTAAGTTAGCACAGTGATTAAGTGACGTTAAGCTGCACAGCCAAAATAAATGGGAACCTACCATGCTTTGGACTCCAGATGATTCCTGATGCCTTTCCCTATCACTAGTTAAATCATTTCTACATAAAAAGGCTGCTCCACAACCAATAATGGTAAAATTTACTATAATGGCAAACACATGGACCCATGGAGGGATATGAAGGTTCTCAACATGATACAGTGCTGTGCAGATTGGTGCAGAAAGACTCAACAAACCAAAAATATACCCTGCAGCTCTGTATTGCTCTTTTTTCAAGGTCATGTTTCTATTAGGTGTGTCGTTTACTTCGTCGTAATTGTCCGCCATTTCGTCCTCTAATGAATGCTCAAGGAACAGAAGTGAGCATAGAAGGCGGTAATCTATTATCAAGGCCTTGTAAAATACTGTAAGGATATCGAACCAAGCACTGTAAGACAGGTTAGCGTGACTTAACTTGATATCGGTGTCTTCGTTTACTTGGGAGTCTACCCATTCGATGAAATTGAAAAACGCCAAGGTCTTCAAATAAAACTTGGCATTTTCTTTGTACCTCGGACAGATTGTCCTATATCTTAACAGTAAAATATATACAATTGCTTGGACAACCTTCTGGACAAGAAACGTTGTCTTGTCTGGGAGAACAAGAGCCCAAGACTCTGGATTGCTTTTGTTCCTCGAAACACTAGCTGCAGCAAGGAGAAATATCTCGACGATGATCAAAGGGATGGATATTGCTCCGACAACAAGTCCCATTGAGGGTTGCTGTCTTGCTAAGGTAGTTTGATTGGCCGCTTCTTCAGGTTTGGAGAAGAAGAATACCGCTCCAACCAAAGCAAAGACGATTCCAACGAGAAGAGCCGTAGGCAGGCGAAAGTATACTCTCACCTCTAAGTTGTCCGAATTGCAGAGCACGTTTACACAGGCTAACATCGTCCCTATTAAAAAGAGGAGAGAGGTGGTTCGAGATGAAAACATCTTGGCACATGCTCTGAAACAAACGCCAAGTACACTCAGGATGAGAAGGACGAGGTAGAAGAGCAGCGCATAAAATCCAGCGATGAATTGAGACGCAGTTACTGTTTTGTTTACATCATTTGGGGTAATATTCAGCTTGTGAAATTCGGCATTCCATTCGCCAGATTGTGGGTTTCCGTTTCCAAGATCTAAATCCATGTTGATTTGAACGAGATTTAACAAACGATGGCCTTTCCTAGGAACACAGCGACCGGTAACTGTGGTAAACTCAGTTCTTGCTCGCCTTGTGTGACGCTAGAGCTAACGGGTTTGTGGAAGAAATCTGTATAAATTTATTTCTAGGAACCTAGAAATATCTCTCAACAAATCAATAACAAAATGTCGTCTTTTTCTTTTTCCTTGAGATGATTCAGCGTTAAGCTACCAAGTGATCAATGAAAATCCTGGTTTTGCAGCTGTTTTCCCTGGTTAAGTCGTTGTTGTGCAGGTTAGAGACTTTTTTTTCTAAAGTCACCAAGTCATGTCTCTAACTTATGAAGCTCAATACCTTTAGCTCTTGAAAATGTCATTGATGTCAATGTGGCAAGACTTCCTCCTTTTCTAGGAATAGTATTACGTCGCAGATGTGTTCAAGTAGAAGAGAATGCATACAAAACGATAAAAATATAAACTAAGTAAATAAAGAAATAACTTAATGAATAAATGAAATAGAATTTAAGATTTGGACAAAGTTATCCTTTCATGACGGAAATAAACTCAATTCTGGTACATGAAAGATATGCGTGTGTCAATAAACACGCCCTTCGATAAGATAAGCAGTATTCGGTTTCAAGCTTGGTTCTAATTAAAAAATAACATAAACGTTCGCCGTGTTGAGTTCTTAAGGTTCGCAACGTTCAATTCTTAAGGTTTGCAAGTTTCAGCTCTTTAGGTTTTCAAGGTTCAGTTTTGAGATTCGTGTTCCATTTCTTCACGTCCACCGTCTTCTGTTTAATTCTCTTTCACAGAGTTGTTGTGGCACCTTCGCTAGGACAAAAAATAGTCCCCCGCGTTTCAAAAGATAATTTCAGTCAACATCTATATGAGAAAAGCCATTCTTACGTACGTTGAAAACCTCGAAATGAACAACTCGCTAAAATGGGCTCTTTTCATCAAAGTAAGCGGTCAGATAACAAGCGATACACTGTGGAAGTAAGGAGAGTTGAAAAGACTGACCCCCGCTCCGCGGACTACTCATTGACCGGCGCTCCGCGGACTACCCCACGAAATACTCCGCGGACTACCCCACGGACTACTCCGCGGACTACCCTGCGGACAACCCCCACGGACTATCCTAAATAATCAACCAAATTTACTTTTACGGGGGAAGAGACACAAGCCCACCTGCTAAACCTACACGATCAAAACAGCCACCATATTCTTTTCACCGACTTCCTCGACCCAGTCTTTTTTTTTATCATGTTCGCCCCATTCTTCATCAGCCATCAGTTTAAACACTTTTTCCACAATGGACGATCAGTAAGTGCTGTGGAATATTAATCTTTTTAATCTGCTTCAAGTGTTTGCCGTCGACATTAACATTTGCTAAAACGTAGCTCTTTTGAACCTTCCTTAAATCTAGAGAAATCGAGATCATAGAAATTGACACCCCGCAAGATGAAAGGACTACAAACAGGTGAACTAAATTTACTTTTTCATATTCTTGGCTGATATGTATTGCAAATGAACGCAAAATTTTCTCTTTTCAGTTTGAAATGTTTGTAATCATATTGTAATCCAAGTAATCACTCCACTGGTAATCACTGATGGCCGATGAAGAATGGGGCGAATATGAAAAAAAGACTGGGTCGAGGAAGTCGGTGAAAAGAAAATTGCGGCTGTTTTGATCGTGCAGGATTTGGACCCCCGCGATATGGATCCCGGTCCAAATCCGTTAGCGAATTTGGACCCCCTTATGGTCCAAAGCCGCTAGCGGATATGGACCCCCCTTCGCAGATTTGGACCCCCCTACCAAACTTTCCTTTTAAGCATCCTTTTTATCATATTTGGTAACTAATTGTATTTGCAAGCTTTTTTGTCGATGTTCTTTTCAATCATAACACAACATTTCTCAATAAAGGTAAAAAAAAACAAAAAACAGCCATTTCGTTCCAATTCTACCGTATTTATTATAGCGAGTCGTACAGTATACGCAAGAATTAGATGTGAACAAACTACTCCATTCGAGCTATTGAAATTGTTACAATAAATCTTTGCTTCTTCTGATGCGAATCAACATTGGTACGAAACGTCATAACAATAGTGGGAACTATTGCGTCCAGTCACAAAAATAACTCAGTCTGATTTTCTAAAATAATAACATTAAACAGTTTTTGAACAAGAACGAAGAAAACTCCTATTACAAGCCGTTCGTAAAGCCTATGATAAGTAAAAATGTTTCTATTCTGAACTATTGGAACTAACAGCTTATTTTCAGGTACAAATCAACATTAATGTCAACTTCTTAACAAAGGTGGAGACTATTACATCGAACTCAATCTTATTTTCTAATTTTAACGATTATTAGCTGTTGAAGGATCCGAAATGTTTCCTTACTCGGAACTGGTTAGATCAAATGACCACCACAAACCGTATAATATTAAGCCAAGCTTTAATAATTATTCGATCAAAAAGAAATACATTTATAATTCGCAATTAGAACAAACGCAAATCAAGTCTTTATCTTGTAACTAAATTCAAAAACTTCAATATAAACTTACTTCTGTGGCGGGTCGTTACAACAGTCTCGCTTTACGGGTTAGCAGATTCTCCAGGTAAGCGGATTTAGAGACAGAAAAACGATAACAAAATAACTTCTTTCTCACTTCGATTCTGCTGAAAAACTGACTTAAAACATAATAATCTAACGCTTTTAAATCAATCTATTGAATTAATGTCAAACACGATTCTTGTCATCGAATAAATCTGTCAACACGAGGCAACGCCTATTTATTAAACGAAACACGAAATAACACTATAACAATTACGAAGACGTCTAGAGTCTGGCAATCTGCAGACAATGCAGAGCCACTCGCCCTCCGGGGCAGTCTTAAATTCCTCGCAGCTCATGTGTAACCATTCCTCGCACAACTCGCACTGTACCACGTCGTCCCAACACTCGGGCATTGAACAATGACAAAATAAATTAGTGTCTCAAATTTGTCTCTTATTGAATCTAGCGGTGTTCGACTATCGCGGAAAAGGTTCAAAAACGACCTTTCTCCAGACATTAAACTAAATTCTTGCCCATTTTCGGGGGGGTCCGGGGGGTCCAAATCTAGGGGGGTCCAAATCCGCTGGGACACCGGCACACGAATTCAGCCACGGCCTTATATCCAACGTTTGTGTGTACATGAACGAAAAATAGTGGAATTGCATGCTTGGTAGTTTTATTTGTGGCGTCCATAAAGGCTAGTTCGCTATCGTATCTTTCAAGTATTCGTTGTTTTCGTCGCTCTTGATGTTTAGTACTGTGCTCTTGAAAAAACGTTGCGTGACGCTTGCGAAACAGACTAGGTCTAGTAGTCCTCCGCCGAGAACAACTTGCAAGAAGTCTGGATCTAATGGCCGTCGACTTCCCTTGATTCAATTCGACCGTGACCTAAACGTGACGCGAAGGTTCATGTTTTTGTTTGTCGGTGGAACTCTGCATCGTCTTTAATTTGGAGAACAATATTTGATCCCGACAGACTTCAATCTCGTGAGGCTGAAAACTACAGGACATCGTCTTTGAGGTATGTATAGAAAGACGAGGTATTTCCAAAGTCGGTTCGGTTGGTTCGCGTGACTTTTCGCCCAAAGCATTTCGTCAATTATTGGTGTGATGATAGTTTGACGAGTTGCCCGATTTCTACACATTTTTACGAGCTCCCGATCAAAGAAATGAAGGAGGTGTAACGCGAAAACAGAAAAGAAAGTTGCTTGACATCAAGTTACTTGAAAATCGGCGACAAACTATGTTAAACTTCCTGGGTTCATCAGAAATAGGTATTTTTGAGAGCTAAACATGACCAAATAACCAAAGGAGTTTGTAAACTTACGGTAGTGGTTCACGCATGGGAAATATCTCGCACCCACTTGCTTACCACACCAGAAATACATGGGTGGAAATACTAGATCGTTTCCAAAAGCTGTTAATGGAGACAAATTTCCTAGATGTTGTCTTTTTGTTTTAGAACATAGTGATCCAATTATAGTCGTATTCGGGAGATTGAGAAATTTCAAAGGGCGCCTGAGAGATTTAAACCCTAACCTGGAAACTCCCAAATGAACTTGGGGAGTTGGAATGTTTGAATCAGTTATTTAACAAACCCCACATACCCTTGTAGCAATGGCCGCCATCTTTCAGTTTCAAATCTCTTGATCATGGACCACAAATCCCTTGATCATGGACCTCATTCATATGCAACCAACCTATTGGACCTAAGTGGCAGCAGTCTACCAGTATGTCCTCAGGGGGAGGCAATAGGTTTTAATTTCTAAATTCATGCTATTATTTATCGTTAATAGATGGCTAAAAAAGGATCTGCTTCTCCACCTCCTGGTTTTGATAAGGTGGAAGAAGATACATGGGAAGCTGTAAAGACTCCCCAGCGGAAAAAACCTGTGAATGGTCATACAGGTGTTTTTGCATATCACTTTGATGACTGCATGTGTGGAATGGCTGGCTGGCCTTGTTATAGGGATGGCAGCATATGGAGCTGTTGTGGAGAGACTGACAAGTACTGCCGCTGCACAAAGACAAATTATAAAGCTGCTATAAACACACAGGAAAAGAAAAATTAATTGAATCATTCTCAGGGCCTGGATTTCAAAAATAAGAAAAACTGCTATTCATTTTTACTCTACAGTCTCCTTTCCAAGAGAAGAAAGGGGAAGCATTTCCCATCATCCCAAGGAACAGCTTTAGAGGATACAACCAAACCAAGGGGTAAACAGCATTACTTGAGTGGCCCTGACAATGAGGTCAGAGGGATGAGCTATGATGGCCTCTCACAGTGTTTACATTTTACAACTTCTCCTCACAGTTAAAATCAATACATTACGAATAATGATAGATGACTGTGTCCACTGGAGTGTCTTTAGTTGATGTAACACCAAATTCTCTACCACTGTTACAAAGATATCTGTAGTTTTTAGAGGGGATAATTAATTCTCAGATCTCAGGTGTTAATGAATCCACTCTCGGGAATAACCGACTGAAGGGTAATTTTCCCCTATAATCAATACATTTTCAATCAGAAAGGTGAAAAGATGAAAGAAGGATATCAACTAACACCAAATTCTCATAGCTAAAATTGTAAGATATGTATAGTGTGACAGTATGAAAAAATTGACTAACAAGACTAACAAAAGTGCTACCATGGAGTAGAATCAGCCATCATTATTAACAGTAACACTCTTCCTCCTAATTATTTCCTAGTAAAAGTTCTCCAGTTATCATCCATCAATGTTTCAGGAAGCATGGAGTCCACAAATAGCTTTCCGTTAAGGTGATCAACCTCGTGTTGAATCAATCTTGCAGGCCATCCATTAATCCTCCACATGACCGGCCGAGCTTCTCTATCAAGTGCAGAAACTTCGATTTCTTTTGCTCGAGGAACGAGAGCTGAATAGCCTTTAAAGCTAACACAGTTCTCGCGTAATGTTACTGAAGTAGAATCAATTATTTTGTACTTAGGGTTGATTAGAACTGTAGGAGGAATCTTCACAATTCCAAAAGTTTTTATGTCTTGATCGGTTACTTCTGCTTCCTTTAACTCTTTGATTTGCTTAGCGGTTTTCTCAAGAGCAATCACTCGAAGTCTTACTCCAATCTGTGGTGCAGAGATAGAAGAAACGTTAGCTTTTCTCATAACTTTGAACATTCGCTCTATCATCTGCTTGAACTCGGGAGAACGAATAGTTGTGATGTCCACATTCTCTGCTTGTTGTCGAAGGGTAGGATCGCCGATTTGTCGAGCTTGTAGGCTGTCTAGTTTGAGGAATTTTCTGATCGAGTTAGGAACCCATTTTGAAACTTGTCGAGCTTTGATGAGATGTTGAACATAAAAAGATCCTACCAGAGAAAGTTTTGTGGGAAAAAGAACCATAACTTCGTGATAAATGCATCGATGAAAGTTGCAAGGGCTTTCTTTAAGTCAGCGGTTTTACTTTGTCTTCGTAATATATGTTATGTATGGGTATATACAATGTACTCCTATGATCTAATTGGGCCTATAACTCTCTTTTTTTCTCCTCAACTGTTTTCAAAATGGAACTAGGGTCTGGGTGGCCTGGTTGGAGTGTGATTTGGGAATAACTATTTTAAGGGACCGGGCAACAGTACATATCAAGGCGAGCAATCATAATTGAGTGATTCCAACACCTTTTACGAGTAAGAGATAAACAGCCTTACACTTCAACTGTTATGAATGAAAAATATGAGCAAATTAAATGAAGTTACTTTGAACTTGAGAGTTGCTACCTATCTTGGAAACTCCATGGAAGCCATTTGGGGGGGTGGACAACCTTTTGATTGACAGAACCACCAAAACACCTATTTCCACCCATTTGCAGAGGAGGGTGTAATCAATGACACATTTTAGTTTAGTGTGAAGGACACCAGTTTCTCTTCAGTGAAGTGAACAATAATTCTTTGCAGAAAGGAGGGGGGTTTTTCATTTGTTGCAAAAGCACTGAACAATTTCATAACAATAATTCAACAAGGTCTTCTCCCTTAGGAGACCATCTCCAGTTAACTAGTACTGAAGCGATAAAATCCACCAGGTTGCTCCTTCTCCTAAGCAGAGGGGGCTTCAAAACATGGGAGAAAGAAAAGCTGGAAAACAGATACTTGAATGATAAATCATGGACAATGAATGACAGAAAACAAAAACTGTGTTAAGAAATGGCTACATGACAGTGAAACCCCTAATTTGTTTTTAAAATGTATTTAATTGGATACCTCCTAAAACGTTTTTAAAAAAAGGGTCGGGGAAGAACTGAAAAATATGTTCAAATGGGGACAGTCTTCCATGTTGCACATATGGGTAATGCACCTCGGATGGTTTTGTTGTTACACCCATGATACATCTGGAGGTGTTGATTGCAGGCACCTTTTGTACCATGTAAACTACTGCCTTCACAAACAGGAATACAAGAGAAAGTACAGTTTCATAATTTACAGCTGTTGATGGATGTGCTGAAGCATAATTGATGTTTAAGTTCTCAGAAGTTTTGCCAAGTTGTTTTGTATAAACCTATGAGTTACCATTGAGTTCTGCATAAAGATGAAAACTCTACCCTTCAAAGGTGCAGGTTCCTACTCCCATGGGTCTTACACAACCCACAGCCATAAATCAAACAGCTGTAAATGAGCTCTAAAATATGCTCTGGTATGAACTGCAAAACCAGCAAGAGCCCCAACACACATATCCCTCCCTGTTTCTAATGATTTTGCCCCTAGTACTACAGTGCCCATGAGGGCATGCTAACTGCAACTGTGATATTTTTTTGCTTGTCATTGGAAACTGAGCAAAGAGAGAATCACATGGAATAGCTCCCTGCTGATGAGAGAAAACTACAGTGCATAACCACTCAAATGCAACACATGAACATGCTTCCTTTAATTCATAGTCTGTGTGACACAATGTCAGTGGAAAACAAATTGGAAAGGGATTGAATCTACTATGTTGTGTATAAGCACAACTCCATCAGGTGATATTCTGCTGAACCCTGGTCTAGTAGGGGGGAGGGCATGCTCACATCGCTCTTTACATACTTTTACATACTTATGTCCTGATATCTGTATTATTTCTTGGTGTAATTTCTCCAATCGTTCTTTTGAAACGATTTATAAAGCATGGAGTCAATAAAGAGATTTCCCTTTAAGTGATCAACCTCGTGCTGTATGATTCTCGCTGGCCATCCCATAGTTCTCCACGTGACTGGTCGAGCTTCTGTATCAAGCGCAGAAACTTCGATCTCTTTGGCCCGAGGAACAACCGCTGAATAACCTTCAACACTTAAACACCCCTCACGGAACGCAAGCAGAGTTTGGTCGATTGTTTTGTACTCAGGGTTGATAAAAACTTTCGGTGGGACTAAAGCAATCCCAAGACGTTTTAGTTCTTTGTCCGTTGCTCCTTTGTCTTTTAACATTTTGATGTGTTTTCCAGTAAACTCGACCACGATTACGCGAAGTCCAACTCCAATCTGTGGCGCAGCGATGCCGAAACCTTCTGCCTTTCTCATGACCCTGAACATTCGCTCAATCATTTGTTTGAATTCGGGAGAATGTATAGTTGTGATGTCCACTGTCTCTGCTTCCTCGCGTAATATTGGATCGCCTATTTGTCGCACTTGCAGGCTGTCAATATTTAGGAGTGTTCTGATCGAGCTAGGAATCCACTTTGAAACTTGGCGAGCTTTGGGAAGAATATATGCACGAGAACCACATAACTTAGGTAATTTTAAGGGAGAGAGGGCCATATTTTGGAGATAAAGTCAACGAACTTTTCCTCTCCTCATTGTCAGCGGTTTCTTCCTGAGCAGGAACGCTAATTGGACACAGGTAAGGACAGGGTTGCGGAGAAGTTTCTTTTAGGGCCTGTTAATACTGAACTGAGCCGGTTCCTCAAATTCCCCCACTAAATCTTGTTTAAAACAGTACTTCCTATTTAACTGAGTAAAACTGGTGAAGATGTCTTCAAAATGTCTATAATTGAGGGGTGAAAAATGGTGGCAAGGTAGGTCAAAGGAAACCACTGTACCTCCCTCCCTAGAGGAATGATGATATTTGCAAGCTGCGCCCCTCCCCCACACGGATCTATTGTGATTTGTTGATGCTCTTCGATAGGATCAAAACATGGCGACACATCCTTCGACGTTTTACGCGCTAAGTGATGTTAAGCTACCTGAGAGAGTTGTCCTCTGGGACGAGACTGAGGTGGCTAAAAAGCAGATAGAACAAGTCGGTGCATCGGCTTGTGGAGCTACAGCAGTTTTAAATGTTCTGGTAAAGTAGTTTAATTGTGCATCTGTAGAGTATGTTTAATATGCGAATACCAGTGTATGTGAGAGCACCTAGTTGCCTTGCATGTAGACAGGACATGCCTCGCTAGTAAAGTCATTTTGTTGGATTTCAAAGTTGGCATTTGCTAAAACTGAGCCTTTGAAAATAATAGTACCCTTTTCACCCTCAATCAAAATAAGGGCACCTGCGTGCATTTATATTACCTTAACGATGAAACGAAAAAAACGCCTTGTCGCTCTCTTCAGATTATTTTCGGCCAGAAAGGACAATGCCAATCATTGCACTTCAGTTGAAAAATTGTACAAATATATGTTACAATAAATGGCAACAATATGTATCTGTTATTTCTCAATCAAATCGTCTGCCATTTCGTAGGAGATTGTGTTTCAGCCGAGTTGCATCGGAGAAGCGATCGAGAGAAAAAAATGGTGCCCTATACTTCAGGTTAACTTTTCAAAATGTAAAGTACAAAATCACCTGCTGCACAGGAAATTAGCTGGGCTAAAAAACTGTAAAAATAGGGTAATAACTGAATGATGCCACTCCTAACGCCTTACACCTTGCTTCTAGAAATTGCTTGGAAGATCTGCATCAGTGGATGAGGCAAATAATGCAGTAAAAACCAAGCTAAGAGATCTTGAAGCTCCTTTACCACAATATCTTTCATCTCGTAGTGTTGCGGGAACAACACATATAGATCTCATCGAGGGCCTAGGAAAACTAACCTGTGGAGAAATTGTTGGGCAGTTCTTTCACATGTACCCTGAACGTGACTTTGACTTAGAAAATTGGCTGAAATATTGGCTCGTACATGGTGCCATACCTGTAGCAACCTTAAATTGTCAAAAGGTTCCTTTGACTGATGGAACAATACCAGATGCTTGGCATCATCAAGTTATTTGTGGTGTGAGCAGCAATGGGGTTCATCTTACTAATCCAGAGGCAGTGTGCCCCTTTAATGAAATATCTAAACAGCTTTGCAGTGAATCTGTTCTTCTCATTCGCCGGCATGACATCATACGGCGATGGAGTAACAATATTGACTATTCTTCTTGGAACTCTGATGGAATAAATCAAAGGTGGATTGAATTGAAAGTCCAAGAGCAGATTAATCGCATGGTAAAAGAAGAAACACTTCTTCTACTTCATGGAAGTGAAATTAAACACAGAGAGCTGTTAACAACACACATCACTATTCCTGCTGCATACAAATCAGGGATTACTCTGTTTGCTCTAAGGGATTCTAGGACACATGGACTTTTAGAAAACAGCACTGAACTTCCTATTAAGCTTATCAATCAGAGAAAAGATATTGAAGAACAATACTCTGGAGGGCAGATAAATCTGAGCATCAATGTATAATGAAACTAAATATTAGGAAAAAAGACAAACACCAATGTGGGGTGTGACTGTAGACTGTTGCTAGAGTGTTAACAAGAAAAAATATATAAACAAAGACATTAATGATAATAAAATGATGACAGAAGTTGTTGACCATAGCACAATTTGAAGCTGTTGATAAATGCTGGTAGTTTTTGTCAATGTACTCATTTATTATCATTATTATTCAGTAAAGGTAATATTTATTATCAAAGCTGTTGATGCAGAAGTTAAAATTTTTAAATAACATGCTCTGTTGAAGTACAAATTAGAAATCAATTTAAATATTGGTGATTTGATAAAGGCATTTAAAGTTTGTGATTTAAAATGTTGATTTTAAGATAGCAAACTGCTGCTTAAATTAATCAAGTAGCATTAAAATTAATTAACGTTGTATTATAATTTACTACCTCTTTCCTGCACACTAACTTTGGAATGTGGGATACACATCTTTGCTGCATTAATTTCTTTTTTCTCACAATTTCCTGGGGGAGTATGCCCCACAATGGCACCTTACTCATGTTATGTTGCTGGCAAATAAACTTGGATATTTACAAATGTATAATTGTGTTGAAGATCATGCTAGAAAAAAATATATGTCGACATACAGAGAGATTAAAATAAAGATAGTTGCTTTAGAGTTCAACTTGTCAAAGCTGTGACCCCAGTTATGTGTGAGCACAGTCTCCTGTTTGTAAAAGCGAGGGATGAGAGGTTAACACTTCTGGAATTGAGTCACCTTGAGCCCTAAATCAAGGGCAGTTATTATCTAGTGAAACCCTTTTTCGTTTTCTTTCTTGCCCTTTCTCTTCTCGGTAATCATTTCTCAACGACAGAGGGAGCCCTGCTTGGACTGTCAATCGCCCTCGTTACTTTGCTAGAATGAGAGGTCAGCGGTATTGCTCTTAGTTGTTTTGGACGTTGTTTAGTTTTCGTCAGAAGGCATTTGGATGAAAAGACAACAGAGATGTTGGAGTGGGTCATTATTGCAGCTCTCGCCTGTGTATCGAGCCTTTTTCTCATTGACATTTTGAATACGAAGAAAACTGAAATTAACGGAGCTCATGCTGTGGTAAGATTTGAAACTGTTTCTGCAAATTTCGACGGAAACTCTGGAAACGAGAATGAACAGATCGCAAAAGTTGAATTTATTGTGGTGAGTGTTTTGTCTTCTGTTTGTTTCAGGTTACTGGTGGGTCAAGTGGAATTGGAAAGGCTTTAGCGATAAAACTGGCCAAATGTGGAGCCAACGTGACAATTATCGCTCGAAATATGGTAAGGTTTATGTATTTTTCGTCTTCGATCATAACTTGCGTTCACGTGGTCAATCCATGCTGATCATCATATGACTAGTGTACTCTCAGTTCGCGTCAGTAACGTGGGGTTTCTCATAAGTATATATATTTTAGAGAGTGACATCGGAAAATAAATAATTGGTTACGTTCCTATCACGATACCAAATGCTACAGGAAATTTAGCTCAGCCCAGACACTGCACCCCTCCTGAGGACCACACCCCATCCCTCTCAAGAACAACTTTTCATTACAGGCTTAGCTGCATTAGTGACAAAACGATTGAGACACCTATTTTTCTGAATTTTGGGTTAGTTGTACCTCTCACCCTTTAGATTCTACCCCAGTCACTCTAATTCACAAATGATGTGCTGTCTATCTATCACCAAGAGTGTTTTTTTTCTTTCTAAAAATGGAATAGAGCAAGGGCTAAGGTATATAAGAGGCAGTTGTTGTGAAAAAAAGGATGGAAAGATGATTGTTTTTACAACTGTCTTTTTTTCAAGAAAGTATTTATCCTCTTTTGTTGCTTACTGTAGACGGGGGGGGGGGGGGGAAGGGTGGGTGAAGGGTGTGTATATTATCTCTCTCTAACATGAAAGGGTGAAAACAAATTTATTGACCCTTTAACCCCTAAGGGTGACTAGCATCTAATTTTTCCTTACAATATCACCCCTGAATCCCTCATCAAAGTCAATTAAGAAAAAAGAAAATGACCACTAACAAAAGAAGCTCTTGATTGTTAAACAAATTCTCTATGTCAGCACCCTAGGAAATGTATGGAGAACAGTATAGAGAATATGCATACTGATGTTAGGGTGGAAAGGGTCAAGGTTACCAACTTGCTATACTCCCTAATACCTCTAAAATGCTAGTTGAGGGACCTATTTTGGAAATCATCCCTTGTTTCAGGCTAAGTTATATTCCAGGAGTTATAATGCATGTCAATGATTGATATCCTGGTGGTACTCCATCAGTTGCAACTGGATGGCAGGAAGAAATTATGAATTTCCCGCAGGGGGTGGGGGGGGGGGGTGGGAAGCCTTGATCTTCCTTGGAACTGAAAGAACTTATGAGGACCTCAGAGCTACCCAGTTGCTTAGATAAACTACCTATCTTGGCTATATCCTGGCAATTCTGTACTTTCTCCAAAATTAATGTGAATGTTTTGTGAACTAGTTTCTCTACTCTAAAATCTTGATTTCTCTGTTACTGATTGATGAGAGTGTAACTATTTATTTTGAATTACTTCCCATTCCAGAGTAGACTAGAGGAAACATTAAAAGAAGTGAACAAACATCTAGCTCCAGAGAGGAAGGTACAATAATCTTTCCACTTGCTTGAATTAATCTCTAATTTGGAAGACTTGCTTCATGTGTCAGATGCTAATAAACATATCACTTAAACTTTTTTTAACTGCTTTATTCATGAAAGTTTGTACTCCAATTCAGGTCTTAGCTTTGTCTGTAGATCTTACTACTAATGCAGAAGGTGTAGAGAATACTTTAGATCAGGTAGGTGCATCCTCTTTCAGATAAAAGAAAAAAATATAACACTAAAATAAATGACTTTTTTCGTAGACTACTTTTCTTTTTTTAAACTACTGGTAGCTTACCTTGACTCTCAGAGACATGGGATACATTTGCATTCTGATATTATTCGTGTCTATTAATAAACACAGAACAGACACTTCCCTTAATCTCTATTTAATATTGAACCAATTCAACAATTGAAAAATTTCTATTAAAAAGATGTTGCTATTATTACTTCAAAATAATGATGATTTGCTTGAAAAGTTGAAGTGATTCAACTGTGGCTGCCCAATAATCATGTTCATCTTAACCCTTTACCCCCTCATATCAGTATCCATATTCTCCATACTATTCACTATACATTTCCCAGGGTGCTAACAAAGAGAATTTGTTTAATAATCAGGAGCTGCTCTAGTTGGTGATCATTTCCTCCATTCTCATGACCTTAATGTTTGATTTAAGGGTGATATTGTGAGGAGAAATTAGATGCTAGACACTCTTAGGGGTCATAGGGTGAAATGTGACATTAACATTGCACCAACCCTGATCGAACACTTTGTTTGAAAATTATGACATACTGGTCAAAATTTCATCTGTGAAATATATTGAACCTCACTAATTTATTTTTATCTTAGTAATATATAATGGGTTACATAGTGTTTTTGAATAATCTGGTTTTAAAGTAACTGCATCAAATATAACAGCTCCTCTCCTTCATTGGCACAAAAATCTATTGCAATAATTTTCCAATGCCTGTAATAAGTTGTCAGAAGTATAACTTTTTTTTTCAGACATAGTGTTATATATATTTTAAATAGTTGTGATCAGAGTGCAAGGTAGACATAATGAATTTTCTTGTTTGTTGGTTTGTTTTTGTTTTGCAGGCATCTGAAGCCTTAGGCCCAATAGACATTCTTATCAACTGCGCTGGCTTTGCAGTCTGTGGCTTGTTTGAAGAAACTTCAATTGAGGATTTTAAGGTTGAATTTGAGACTAAAGTTTATCATCAAATTGTTGTCTGAGATGTGATTTTCATAAACAGAAGAAAAGCATTGTTTGACAGCTTTTATTACGAAACCATATCTTACTTTCGGACACACCATTATATGCACACAAAAATTTGCACCACCATGGAATGTCTTTACGAAATTCCAAATTGAGATTAATATGGTGCTTGATGGTTTCCCACAACATTTCCTTCTTTCAATTTGAAGACTTAAAGATGTTAAAACCAGCAAAGGTTTGCTGAATTTCAGCATATAACTAGTAATTTGAAAAAAAGTACATTTATTTTTTCTACTTTTAGTAATGAATACCTTTGTACACAAGGTAGTAAAAGTAACCTAACTTTCCCCTATATAATTGGTGTCTCAGTTACAGAGGCAGGAACTTTTTATTCTTTTGCACATTTTCTACAAGGGTTATGACAGTTTATTAAAGAAATAAAACAAAACTTAAAAATGTGTAAAATTCTGTAAAATCTTACAGGCAATGATAAACACTAACTATTTGGCTAGTGTGTTCACAAGTCATGCTGTCATAAAAAGGATGAAGCAGCGGAGAAAAGGTCACCTTGTGTTTGTATCGTCAATAGGAGGGCAGGTAAGTAGGGTAGGGTTCTAATTGTGAGTTGCGGCAATTTCATGATGGTCAAATACTTCACAGCTCCCTCTTTGTTGAAAGCTGTCTGGTGCAATTGAGACATTTCTAACTAAAGTAACACCATAACTTGATACTAGCCACTGGCTACAATTATAGACTGAGCTACTTTATATTAAAATTTAAAAGCTTCTAGTCTAAAATAAATTACTGTCTTTCATTAAGTAATTTTACTCACAGAGATTTGTGTTCACACCTGATCAATGTCTTACTTGGGCTTGACTTCCACCACTCTCTTGTGTCTGGTCTCCTCTTCTCCATGTGGTTTTGGGGGGAAGGAGCGTGGCCTCATGTTCCTGAACAATGGCTGGTAATCGAGCCTATGTCTTACTTTAAAAGGAAGGGAAAATTTGAATCAGGAAATTTGCTTCTTCGTGTGCATGATTATTTGATTTGATTTTGTCTTGGTGTTTTTCAGTTTGGTATATTTGGATTTACAGCTTATTCACCTTCAAAGTTTGCAGTTAGGGGTTTTGCAGAAACATTGTTCATGGAGGTATCTAAATCCTTGGTTCTTTTCACCAAGGCATGCCTCTTGTTAATAACTGTCATTATGAATTAATTATTCTATGATTAATTGCTTATGAAATGGGTATAACTACAGGCATATAACTGTTAGAGGTAAATGCATTTGCCTCCAGGTCATGGAACTCTGGATCATACAAGGGTTGAGTTCCAGACTCTACTATAGTTTTACTGTGATCATGAGCAAGACAGTGTACTCTCACAGGGATAATTTTTCTTTCCTAGAGTATACTAGATAGGTAATGGCAGTTAAACTTGACGAAATACCATTACTTATTTATACATTACTCTAAGTCTCTGAGCTAGTGCTGCTGAAGCAACAGAGCTGAAAAATTTCCTGCAGCGGTTATAGGTCATGTTGGCTTAGTATGTAAAACATGTTTGAGCTGATGTGTGGGAGTTTATTGAAGATTTTGTGTAAATCTTCTGATTTTAGCAATCTGTTTTCCTTTGTGCTGGTTTGATGATGCCCTCAGCTTATGACTCAAAAAAGTTACTTCCTCTCTGTTATTTTTTGTTTTTTTTCCCAAGCTAAAGGGCAGAACATAGATTTTGTACTTGCAGCAGATTGGCACTAGGTAAATCTTGGAGAAATTTAACCTCCCTTCAAACTCTTATATATTTTGGTAGGTGAAGCCTTATGATATTGCTGTCTCTGTGGCTTTTCCACCAGACACAGACACGCCAGGATTTGAAAATGAGAATAAAAACAAGGTAAAAAAGCAGAAACTGACCAAAGAGTGTTGATTCAGCATACTTGGGTGCTATAGCTAATATGTCTGAGAGCTTAACTGAATATTTTTGAATATGTTTTCTGTCAATTTTATCATCGATTGAAATGAATTTTTTTTTTCATATTAAGGAAACTAAAGGCTATGAATAACTTAACAACATAACCTTCCTATTGCATTTCAGCCTGAAGAAACCCATCTAATAAGTAGCTCAGGAGGTCTTTTTACTCCAGAACAAGTTGCAAGTAACATAGTTGTAGGGATCAAGGTATATAAACACGTTACATAATTGTGGAGGGTAATTCGCTACAGGTCGTTTCCTTTAAAGACCAGACATCTGGGGAATGGAGGATTTTGGGGGGGATCACATGGTTGTCAGGGGCACCGGAAGGGGGATCAGTCGTCGTCGACAGAGTATAAAGGGAGGGGACGGTGGACAATTGAATGTCAATGAGGGGGATCATACGAATATTACAGAGCTTTAGGGTGTAACTTTTATTGTGACTCAATCAAAATACTCCGAACCCCTCAGGCGATGAGTAATGATCGTTTCCTTGCTGTTGAATGAGTTGCAAGACGGTACCACCTTAGCTATATCGTCTTGAATTCTTGCTTATTTATTTTCTCTCTAATACAATCGTAATTGCATTCAAGGTCATTATCCCGTGGGACGGTTAACTTAGTCTTTGCCGCTCTGAAGAGCGGGGTCGCCTAACGCTTTATTGTTAGTATTCTTGCTGTTCTTTGGTCCACTATTAATTCTCGGTGCTTTAGGACGAAAATGGTTAAAATTGCCAAAAACCTGGGGTAGGCGTTAAATTATTCCATGGAATTACTTTAAAGTCTGTCAAGGTGTTTTGTCGGTTTATTGTCACATCGAGTGGCAAATCTCAAACAGGTTGTGATATTCATTTTTTGTTGTCATTCAGGACAGACGATTCATGATATCATGTGGCTTTGATGGATACGTAGTGAGCACGTTGACAGCAGGTTTGGCTCCGATCTCATCGTTAATGGAGCTACTAACACAAGTACGTTGCTTCCCTACGAAGGTGATAGGTGACGTCGCCCCATTGCACGGTCGCCCCTAGTTCCGTAGCCCTCATGGAAAGCTCCGATGTCTCGAAATACGGTTGGGTCGATCCAAACTTGAAGCTGTGTCGTCCCCAACTACTGGCCTCAGTTTATATAAAGGTTTAATGGTTCTTTTAAAGCTTGTAGGTCCGACGGCCCAAGTATCAAAACCTTCAACCAACGATCTCAATGTTGCGACGGAACTTCACTTGAGGGCGACGGAACTGGAAGCGACCGTTCAAGGAGGCGATGTCATCTGCATCCTTTAAAACACCTCTTACAAATAATTACATTCAGGATGATCAACTCCTTTGGGATATTAGAGTAGGAAAAGAAAATGCATGTTTGTAACTAAAAGCCGTTTTATAACATGGTTAGTCAATTGGTGTAATCTCATTCAACAGCGCGAGCGTGCTTCATATTCTCGATGCGCACGATACTGAGCGGTGGGATTTGATTAAGTATGTTGATTTTGATCTTCTTTCTCCTCGCAGGTTATTCTGATGGGACCACTCAGATTTGTGCTGGCATTCTATCTGTATTATTATGATCGTATTGTGTTTAAAGGGATGCAAAAGAGAGAACAAAGCAAAAAGACAGAGTAGAGGCGAGACCTTACCCTGTCACTGGTCAAAGTAAATGCATATTTGAAATACCGGCCGATAGCAGCATACCAGCTCAAGTGAGTGGAGGCGTTTTCCAGGGTTGGCTGAAGACGCCATGGAACGAGAACTAATAATTTTTTCGAAAGTCAAAATATTTTCAAGACTGAAATCGTTGTAATTCATCGCCAATTTTATTTAAAAGTTTCGATTCGCACCAATAAAGGTACAGGAATTTTAATTGCTTCCTCGTGGCTTTGTTTCTACTGTGTATGACGCATCCAAAGTTTCTTGTACTTTGTACGTTTAAGCGATGAACACGTTGATTTTCGAATTTAGACCATTTCTTTTGGTAGACTCTCATTGCGTCGTAAAAGGTTAAGCCAGAGGTTCTCTCTGTTGAGTTCGATAACGAGTTCTATCTATGTGCACTGTTTTTTATTATCCATGCATCGGCCAATGTAATTACATATTTTGTATACTTATATGTATTCATTCATTTCCTTATGGTTTATTCTTGAACTGTCTAATTTATTTGTATATATATTTGATTATTTATTTATTAACCTATTCCATGAAGATATGTTTTTTATTCTTTTTCTCCTTTTGGCAACACAATAAGCGAACATAGCAAGCAGGCACATTACACCAACGTAAAAGAAAAACCTTTCCACTTCAGCACACTGCATGTAGAGCAATCCTAGTCTCCAGCAATTATGTCTGAGAATGATATTCTTAGATGCTGCATACTCGAGCTGAGTCAGACAAAATGAGCTGCTCATTTTATCTGAATTGCGTCGTTTTTCCCGCACGGCCGAGTTTATCTTAATATTTTCAGCTCCTGGATCTTCAAGGATGTAGATCGTGGTGCTAATAAGCATAATTTTAGCATATAAATGCTTTTTATTTCGTAGCTTCGCAATGGGAAAGGGAGCCAACCTGGATTTTTAGGGAAAAGGTGGTAAGGGAGTAAGAATGTAAGTCGTTGGGTAGGGTCATAAAACATTACAATGATGCGAAATCGCACGGTAATCGTGGATAAACATACTAGTAATGACAATAAATTTAACTTCTTCCCTAAGGGTTAAAATTTTTGGTATTCTGCGGTGTCGTCTGCTAGACGTGACCCTCAACCTGAATTCCAGAAATACGTTAATTCTTCCCTCCGTCATTGCATTTTTAACTGTTATCTACAGGTATGTTAAATGCTTTAGCGCAGATAAAGAAAAGACCGGAGGTAAACAATTTAATGAGGAGGAGGATGTGGGTCATGCTTGGAGTAATAGACCTTCTTGTATGGTTATGATATAACTTAACGTTAAATACTTGTTTTGCAGTTGGACGTTTAATAATATCGATGATAGATACTCCGTAGAGTGTGAAAATTTTGCTCATTAAAGACTCACACTTTGCCATAGCAGCAACAATTCAGCCCCTACCCTTAAACTCCCGAAAATGATTAACACGTAACTTCTCTCTACAATATCCATACATTATCCAGCAAGCAGGTAATGAGAATACTCTAACTTATCAGGTAGAATTTGTTGTCTTGATTTCACTCTAAATTCTCTTAACTTATTTACAAGGAAATGCGCAGCAGCTAGAGGGGGAATTAACGATCAGATCGTGCGAGTCAAAGAGTTAAAACAACTTTTTTTGTTAGATACTTTCGTTTTATAGGAGACAACTGAATTTTTTAATCGTTGGTGGTTTTGTGGATGTTGTTCCGTATTTTTGGATTTTGAAACATGAATACTGTCCTAACGTGTATGATGCCAGGGCAATGAACTAATTGTTTATTATTTGGAGATAATCTTTTTGTTTTGTTATTTTTCAACTGCATTTTCCCCGCGCAGCTAAATAATGTTTTCTAATAAAACTTAATACGTGAGAGTATTCAGGAAACCGTCAGTCCTTTGATAATTTTCGTCGATCTCAGTTGATGAATTATGTAAAACATAATTTGAGCTATATCTTCAACGAGTTCAGGCGTAATTTTCAAATACGAAGAGTTTCGAGAAAGAAGTAAACGTGCCTCGAATGATCAATGTTTCCTTCTTCTTAAAGAAATTGTTTTCAGTATTACCATTATGAGCTAAAAATAACCCTTACTTAGTAAACGCGACCCCACCCCCGCGGGCATGACCTTGTGTATGCGCAGTAATTGTGCGCAGTTACGTTGGTTTGATTCAATTTGTGGAATGCAGGTTATTTTGCGCCACCAGTGGAACAGTTTGAAGCATAATTCCTCATGTCCAAGCTACTCAAAGGATCTAAGAAAGTACCTACACAATTAGACCTTAGTATCATCGAAGTAAAATCGAAGGTAAACAGTCGCTTGCGAGGAATCTTTCATCATAAACCAAATCGTGCATAGTAAAGCATAGGAACTGTCATTCCGAGTCGATAAGAAATCTCTATCTTCTCTCCGCAGTTTGATGCAGAATTTCGCAGGTTTCCCTTAGATAAAACGCGACTGACGTCGTATGAAGATTTCTACAAGCATGTACAGGCGATTCACAAGTTACAATCCATTCCGTTCTCAACATGGTACACGGACATGTATGGAGACCTACTCCCAATTAACAACGATGATAACTTCTTACGGGCTGTGACAACGGCTAGGCCGCTTTTGCGGGTTTTCGTCCAACGCAAAGGTACGAAAAATATGACTTAAATTAGCTTCTAGTCGAGTTCAGTCGTATTGGGTGATTTAAGTTTCTCAATTCTGGCCTAAAACGATTCATTTCAATGTTGACTAGTTCCTAAAATCATCGGTTTACAGTTCAACTTTTATCGGCTTAGCTTAAAATTCTTATCGTTCTTTTAAAATTCAGTGAGCAGTTAAACTCAGTTTTAATTTTTTGTCTTAAAGGACTTGCTCTTTTGCAGACCAGACATGTCTTAGATAAATTAAACCCATTTGGGAATTTACCAAGTTAAATTCAATTAAGACAAAGTCTGATGTTGTAGTTTGTTTACTCAAAGGACTATTGAACCATAATTTCATTAGCTGTTTTTGCTTTCGTCTTGACATTGAAATTATGTATTTTTGTCTAGATACTCTTCATGTGACAGGGAAGTTTTCACTAAAATACCATATTTTTGCCTTTCATGTTTTTTTTTTTGCTGTGAATTAGTCAAACTTTCATCAACCAAAAAAATGTTCCCATGTATTACTCAACCCTAAATTTGATAACAAGAGCTTCCTTTGTACCATAATTGTGGAGATTAATGGGAATTACTTATACATATTGTTTAATATGCTGTTCTTTGAGACATCTCACATTTGTGACATGCATCCTTATTAGGATAGTAGTGAAAAGCAACTCCTTTGCAAACACTTCAGTAGCAGTCACCCTTAGTTTCTGATTGCGAAACCAATAAAGTTTCTATTTTCAGATTCTAAGCTTTCAGACGGAAATTTATTGTGGGTATATAGATTATTTACATTTGTCTCAAACATGTTTTGAGAACATATAAATTTACTCATCTCCTTCATGATGAGAGTGTTCATAGTTGGTCTATCTATACTTATCTTCAGGCAGTGAATCTGTTCACTACTGGATTTTGATTGTAGCATTTGAAAATTCCAAGTGATTAATAAGTGCCATTTTCAAGAAGTATTTGTGTTGTCTCAGGAATCCATTAATGCTTTTTCTTGTATAAATTTCATGCCATGGGACAAGTTTAAAAGAGCTGTGTGTCTTTTCGGGCGTTGAAAGATTTTTAATCACAAATTGATATAATTCCACTATGGGCAGCTTCTGGTAGTTAAATATTTTGTCTGGCAATTAACCAACTTTTGCTGTGAGCATCTGACAAAGGGCTAATGCTTGAAACATCAGCTTTTAAACCCTTTATGCAGGGCATGAAATTCATTTTTTTTTCTGATAGCCACTTGGCTCCTAAATTCTTCAAAGTAGTAGCCAATTCAAAGAAAGTTGGTCGCTATTTTTAAAGACAGACAAGACCTTTCTTTATGCTATCAGCATACTAGATAGACCCTCCAAAATTAAGTTAAGGAAAAGGTCTTTAATGTGCTACAAAGTGGACACTAGGATGGATGATATACAACATTCAAGCTCATCTTAATCCAAGATGGCTTCTAGTTATCAATTGAGATGCATGTGCTGTGTTTTTGAAACAAACTTAACGAGGAAGTTTCCGCGGATTTATCTTCGCAAATCTTTTAAATTCACTATATCTCTTGGTAAGGTTATGATGAAACATTCTAGTAGCCAATTTGGCAACTAATTTTCAGGATTTGGTCGCCAAAGTGAAAAATTTAGTCACATTGGTGCCTGTATTAGGCACAATTTCATGCCCTGTTATGGTGGCCAATTTATGTTATCAATTCAGTTGATAATAGTAAATTACTCTGTTATACTATCTCACTGATCCATTGCCACAGTGTCTTTAAAAACTTACCCCCTTTAGAATGTACAGAAATAAAGCTGTGTTATGAATGTGTATCATTACTTAATATTCCTGGATGTACTGTTCCATGACATTCTCCTGAAATGAATGCTAGTACACAAATGCATGATACCAATGTATCTGTTTCTAATCTTCATTCTTATGTGCCTTGAAACTAAAGGAAATGGTATTTTACGTCAAGTCAAATGCATGTAGATTTGGGAAGACAGGAAATTTTACACTTGGCCTTTAAATAGAGAAGGATATGAAGTATTTGTGATGAGTAATTTAGTATAGGGGAAACATAATTGGGTCTGCTGTGAGCATTGAATCATACCTCAGCCAGTTCTGATTTTGGAGTTCTAGTTTCCCTATCGGATGTTCTGAGACACTACAGTGGAAACTGGTTGCTGCTTGGGTCTTAAGCTTTTAATGAATAGTAAACACTTTCCTATCCTTACAAATATAAGGTAATGTTTTTTTTTCAGGAGGTGGCGTCCCTGAAGAGAATGCCGTACCCCCTGAAGTACCAAGGCGTCGGAACTTGTTATCAAATCTTACAAACCCAGCCAAATCCCATCTCAGTAGGATATCAATCAGTGGCCCTCAGGATTTCCGGCGAGTTTCTGCAATTGTTGACGTGGACATTATCCCTGAAACCCAGCGCAGGGTTAAATTATTGAAGCACAACACAGATAAACCACTAGGGTTTTATATACGAGATGGAACCAGTGTTCGTGTAACGCCTAGTGGACTAGAACAGGTTCCAGGAATTTTTATTTCAAGGCTTGTCCCTGGTGGGCTTGCAGAAAGCACTGGTTTGTTGGCTGTAAATGATGAGGTTCTTGAAGTTAATGGTATTGAAGTGGCAGGGAAAACTTTGGATCAGGTAACAGACATGATGATCGCAAATAGCCACAACCTTATTATAACTGTGAAACCTTCAAATCAGTTTAACAATCCAGTGCTTGGAAGACTGAATCGGGCTGAGCCAGATCGCATGAAATCACAGAGCCTTACAAATTTAGCAACACATTCTATTCATAATCCAGTACTTACTACAGGATCACCAACAATGCATCACGCTTACCACAATGAATTGGCAGAAGAAATCCCAGACAGTGATGAAGAAGATCACCCAACAGTTGATGAAGATGGCATTGTGTCTATATAATCATGTATCATTCCAAACTCATTATGGTGACAAATCAATGTAGAAATATTGTTACATGAATATACGTGAATGTATAGTTTAAACTCAAGAGCAATTTTCTAGGTGAGAGGAATTTCTATGTTTTAAATTTAGATATCAAAATCCTTTTTCTTGATACAAAATGAAATGAACCACTTGTCATAAATCAAACTTTGATTTAAAAAATTATCTATAGTTTACTTATTTGATCAATACTTACAACAATTTTTGCTAACTTTTTGACTAGTATCCTTTGAGTTTTTAATAAAATTACTCAGAGTCTTTCCACCCATCTAATGTTGTAATTTATAGACTACACTTTTAAGTGTTGTTAAACTAGTGCCAGAGTAATCAAAACAACCATTCTGGGTGAAGGAAAATATTGCAAGGTGATAATGATAACACCAAATAGAAACAAGCAAACTGCTCTATGAGGGAAAAAATGAGAAACAGTCAGTTGCAATTAATTTTAATTTTTGAATCTGATATGTTAAGAGGATGGCACAAGTGTTCTAAGCCAATCATAGCACCAAGTGAAATGAAACCAAAGCATTCCTTGGTCATTTATGTTAAAATTAAAAGTTGCACTATACATTAATATTATGTTTTTGCATTCCTAAAACATGCCTTTTTTAACACTTTAGCTCCCAAAATCTTATTATTAACCTTCCCAACTATATGCTTTACATTTCCTTTTAAATGACTCGAGTCAAGAGAATTTGGTGCTATATCAAGGTAACATGCAGAAGCTGATAAATCTCTGTTCTCATCCCCTATTTATAAGATTATATATTGATATTGAGGGAAGAATCTACACAGTAATCAATCTTGGCAGGGGGGAGCTAAGCTGTTAAGAGAAGGCAATTGCAACCACTTTACATTGGAATACATTTTAGTCAGCATTGGGGTGTTAGATATGTTCAGAAGGCAGTTTGAAAAAGTGGACAATTTAGGTAAGCACCATTGCACATTTAGGTACAATGTCTTCAATGTCATATATAATGTTTGCCAGTGGTATGTTTCTTAGTTGATGTACTTTGATCTGGAACTGTACGTGATATCTATTTCATGACCTCAACTTTTTGCACTAGTTCTCAATATTTTTGTATCATTGTTTGATTACCTTTTGGACACTAGATCTTTAATTGTTTGGACATAGTATCTTACTAATATCATAAGTTTGGAGGTACTGTTGGTAAATTTTAGCTGGAAGAGTAGGTGGCATAAGGTATGAAGTCATTCACTCATTTTACACTGGTTTTTTTTTTTTCTTTTACAATGGTATTTTGTCTAAATGGCTTAGGTAGCAGGTATAATGCTACACAAGAAGTGACATAGTTTGCCAGCCTCCAGCTTTTAGGCCAGAAAAACACTGGGTAACCCAGCTCACTCCAACAAAGTGCAGGTCATTTTATATCAGAGTGAAGTGATCAGTTGAGGAAAAACAAAAAGTTAAATAGATAGTGTCTCCAAATAATTTGGGATTGAGGGTATGGAATTACATTATGTGGTTAAAACATTTTTCCAAACTGATCGCATTTAGAACATACTGACATTAGTTTTGCAATTTGAAAATAAAGATCTAAAATGGGCTTACAGTTAAGTCTATCATTCTTGTTGATGTTATGTCTACTTGTAATTTAGAAACAACACAACTTATCCCAAGAGTACGGCTGTTCCCTCTGCCTACCCTAGGATCTTGTAGGCTCTTTTATGCAGCATGCAAGCAAACCAGCATACCAAATTTGCCATCCAGTGATGATAAGAATTTTCTTCAAGTCAACAAACTTGAACAATTAGTCATCTCAATAGTTACCTTGTCTCTACCCTTTGATTTTCATTTTTACATCAAATTGATTGAAAAAAAGTGGCTGACATCTTTTATCCATGGATGTGTAACTAAGTACTGTAATCAAAAATAAATGAAACACTTATGTTGCAAGGATGAAAAATAACATTTTATTATTGCTATTTTATAAAAATAATAGTGATCTTACGAGGATGCATTTTTAATTTGTTAGTGGCATAACATTTTCATTGATGGATTCAATGTTAGAACTTGCTGTTAACCCTCCCAGATCAAATTTGTTGTTCTTACCATCAACCATACAATTCTTATAATGTTAGTTCAGAGAATTTAGTATTGAATCAACTAATTATCACCAAATTGATATTTTCTTTATTCTCATTAATTATCTGGTTAATATTGTATTGATATTGTAAGGAGAAGTTATGTCTTGGTCACTCGTGGGAGTTAAAGGGTTAATGAATCAATTACAAATTCATCAGTAGATCCCCCTAGATGCTTGATGTGCATCAATGTGTAACAGTTGGTTTCAATTTATGTTCAGCTGCTGAGACTGTGAAGATCTAAGGTTCCTGTTTTGCTTAACCAACGTTCAAAAGTCAGACTGTATTGGCGCCCTGGTTCTTCTCGTACTATATCATCTCTTCTTTTTTCAATGCCTGGTAGCTCTTGCTTTTGTTGTGATTTTGAGTTTTTCCAGTCTTCAAAGCTTTTGCCTGCCATCCTTGATTGTCTTTTGCTTTCTAATTCCATCTCTTTCCTTTGTCTTGCCTCTTTTTCCTTCTTTTGTTGTTGCTGTTTCTTGGACTTTTTGTCCTCTAGCCACTCATCAAATGTTGCAGACTTGGAACTGTCTCGTGATTTACTAAAGTAAAGAACGGAAAAAATTCCGAGTTCAGTGTGGCAAGAATGAACTCATTTTCAGCCAATCAGAAGTGCACCATTTTTCAGTGTCCATTATCAATGCTGAAATCAATGTGCTCACTTGTTTTACAGTATACATTTATTTGTGGTAAATACAAATAAACAAAAACAATAAAGGTGAACACTTAACTGACAAGAATCCCTACATTTTAGTACAGAGCTGTCAGAACCTCCATTTAGGAGAAAATTAGAGGACTGTGAGAAGTGTCCCCTGGACCCCTTGAAAAAATTATAGGAACAGTCTGTTTTCCAAGTAGGAGGACAAAAGTTTGCATCTCATGAAGAGAGGAAAATATGATAGAACGCAGCTTAACACTACCTTTCAACCTTGACCAAAGGCTGAGATACATCAACAGTAAGATACAATAGGTTTTAAATGTTACAACAAACCTGCTTGCAAGTCTCTCCTTGGACCTTATGTGTGGAAGCACTGGCTTCCCTCCCAAGCTGTATCTTGCACCTGAAGGGCATACCAGAGCAATGGAACAATTTCAGTGTATGATAAATAATTCTTTTGTCCTGACAACGTCATTTAAAACAATCATTTTTGTAATCCCTAATTTCATAAACAGAGAAACTGATTCCATGGAACAGGTCTGTGTAGCTAATTCTCTACAGAATTTTATACACTTAGCTTGTAAAACCGACCCTCTTCTTAGGAGGAACTTCTGGGGTAGTGTCCAAAAGATTTATAAAAAAACACCTTCCCGCAATGCTATGTTATCAACAGTATTGTTACCCTTCCTTAAAGTGACGGACAGCCTATCTAAGCAATCTTACCATCGATTCCCATCCCTCCTTCAATCGGAGGCAACTGGTGTTCGAGAAGATCAGAGGAAGATTGTTCAAAGAAGGAATCTCGTAATTGGTTAGCTTCTCCCACTGGTCTTCTCCTTGGAGCACTGATTCCGGTCCCGGCAAACTCTCCTGGAGGCAGAGTTTGACAAAAGTACACTTGTGAATATTTCCCTTTCAACCACGTTGGAAAAGAGGAGTCGAATTGTTGATGCATCATAAGAGATTTACTCGCTCTCCTATGCTTGGTTTTGGCCGCTCTTGTCTGCCATTGAAATAAAAATAAATGTCTCTCGCTATCCTTGAAGCCCCACTGACTCGCTATCATCAGGGCAGATTTGCCTTGAACATCAATTTCGTCCATAGATGCTCCTTTTTCGAGCATCAAATCGATCGTGTTCGAATGTCCTTGAGAGGATGCAGCATGCAGCGGCGTGCGTCCAAACGGTGTCTTCATATTTACATCAGCTTCTCCATTATCTATCAAACTTTTTATCAAGTTAATTCTGCCACGATGGGCAGCAATAAAAAGTGCAACTGAAGCTCTATCCTTGGCAAGAGCAACCTTGTTTCTGTAAGTCAGGGGATCTAAAGATTCCCACCCCTTCTCGACCACAACTCCTTCGTTTAGAACTTGATCTATTGAACCTCTACACACGGCAGCAACCAGTGTATCCCACATTCTCCATAGTTTCAAATTAATCGTGGCTCCTGCTACGACATCGTTGTGTCTTAAATCTGAATCATCTAGCATATCTCCTTCATCAAGATACTGTAAACGTTGCAAGTTGTAAGGTATTCCCACAACAAGTTCTGCGTAACATTTTAGTTCCCGAATCTTCATCTCGGCGTGAACATTTTTTAGCAAGAACTTCTCTCCCGTACACGCAATGTAAATATAGATGTCAAAAGGAGCTGTCTTCAATCCCTTCTTCTTCCTTTTGACCGCAGCCATACTTTCTACCGTAAAGAAACTTTCAAAATTATAATTTGAAAAATTAATAACTCCTCGGTCGACTTTTCTCAGCCATGTTTGGCTTTTAGAGTTGGCTTTGCTTGTTACCTCAGCAACCAGCTGTCAATTTTAATTTGAGTCAGTCGTGTTTTGGTCATGTCACGCCAACTCCTTATCAAACCTTATCTTCTTTCTTTCTTTTTTCTATGTCACGCCAACCTCTAATCTTCCCTGGCACCATAACATGGGGTTTTACCAGTTTTTATGTAACCCTCACCAAAGAAAATTTAACATGGTGTTTCAAAAATGTTTATGATACGTTTCCGACTTTCGACGAAGATGTTCGTCGGAGACATCAAATAAAACGATGAAAAATAAATACAAAACGACCATACGGCAGGTGTTCCGTCGCCGCCGAAAGTCGCTGAAGCGGATCGTGACAATTTCGGAATTCGTAAAATTTCGAACATGACGGCACTTACATTTGCGTCACGAGCGTTACATGCGCGATTTCTCACACGATTGCTAAGCTTTTTTCACCAACCACAATCAGTTTATTAGTTACTTCACCCACGTCACAGACAAAAGGCCAAGGAAATGTCATTGTATTTGTATTTAGTAGAGACTGGCGTGTAGCAGTGTCACCGCTGAAATATCAGCAAACCTTGCTCTTGATTGTGCCATATCCATTCGAAACCTGGCTAGTCGGTTGACACATAAACATACACACACAGGAGAGAGGCAGCTTGCAATGAAGTGTCGCGGATACTTCTTGTTTACATCGCTTGTGACTGTTCTATCGTTTGGCCACATATTAAGTTTGTTGGCGACGCCGGCAGGTGAGATGAATATTTGATTCTATTTAATCGATCAGACTGATCTAGTGGATTATTTACAAACCAACGATGATTGTTGTAAGCGGCTGTCTCCAGCCGCGCTTTCTTGGCGATTATCTGTGGTACGTTTGACTGAGCACCACGCGGTTATTTCTTATTTCGTTGATAAACTGAACATGTCGCTGGTATTACTACACGGTGTAGTTTGAAAAGTAAATTGGTCTCGAAACAATAAAGTCACTGAGTGGCGCTGTACATCGCTTTAATGGTTAAAGACAACGCCATTTGTGTTCTCCACCCTCTGTCTGTCTGCTACCATTTTCTCTCGGGCTGTTTGTAGCTTTTTTGGTATCTCTTTGTTTGAGCGATGAAACCTCAAACCCATAAGTGTTTTGCCCAGTGATGTTTGGTAATACGGGATATAACAATAACAGAGGATTTTCAAAACCGTTGGATAAATTATAGTCCGATTCCTTGTGGGAAGTCTTAAAATTAGTTCTGGTGAGATTATGTGAAGATAAATTATCTGCGGTCTTTTTTTTCTCGAGGAAAAACTTGATAGGAGGTGCTTGTCTCACTTTTTTCCAAGACAATTTTTTCCTTTTTCTCAGTCCTCTCATGAACGAAGATGTTCCCTAACAAAGGGAGAGCAGAATCACAAATTTTCATTTTCTTTGTGAGCTCAACTTGCATAAATTTTGATCGATCAAGCGTGGAGTGAACACTATTAGGATAATTAGCGGCGTCTGTAAAATACTACACGCGCTGAATCAAAAAGAAGACGTCATCCTCATGGGAATGCTCGCCCAAACTTGTTTGGTCACCATCGTTAACTTTTTTCCTTCCCGTTCATCTCTTCTCAGGATTTCGCTGGTGTTGTATTTCAGAAGCGGAAGTTTCTAAATGTTTACACTTAGCGAATGTGACATTACATCAGATCGCCCGGTTCGCAAGGGTGACATGTATCCATGGAAGCAACGTGACAAATTGTATTAACATGGTTGGCTCTGGAAATGCCGATTTCATCACCCTTGGAGAGAAGAATATTTATCAGGCTGGTAGGTTATTCTAACATTTACAAGGCTGTGTAGACGATGGCGATGAACTATGGGGGTCTCAATGAAGATCTTGAAAAAGCGAGCGCGTAAGTTTATGGAGGGGGCAATGGACTTCGGGGCAAAAATGCTTTCCCCTCCCCACTCTTTTTTTTTTCTTCTAGTTTTTCTTTTTCTTTTTCTTTTTCTTTTTTTTTTTCTTTTTTTTTTTTTTTTTTTGCACTCTTACCAAATTTTGCTCGACCACTTTTCCGATTTTTTTCCGCACCGACCGATAACATGGAACTGGCTTTACCTCTCAATGTAATCTATTTTTTTAAACCCTTCTACTCCTAAGATCTGAAAGCTAATTCCCCTCACGTATAATCACACATTTATTTATGTTAAGCCCTAAGAGTTTTGAGCTTAATGCAAACAGCAAACATCATCTGCGATTAACAATCACCATAATTCTCATCGTTCGTCTGTTTGATATCAGTTAACAATTGTTAGGAGAATTTATGTATCGATGACTTCACAGTGTGAAAGGGCTCAAGCCCACTCAAATACAGTAACCACGAAAACAAATAAAGAAAGTTTTGAAATGGAGTCTATCTTAAAGAAATTGCATCAATGCAAAATTTGTCGTTTGCATTAAGTGTTAATCCGAAGTCCATTATTAAACAAACATATTCCTTTCTCATCTTTTTTCATTATTCACTGTTCTTGGCTACCCTTAGTCTCCTACGCAGCCGTTGTCTGGTCTCATCGTGTAACGCGTTCTCCGTTTCGTGACGAGGCGAAGGAGACTATGCTACCGTAGCAAATCATTAACTAAAGGTCTCCGTCGGTGACAATGTTAGACGACCTAAAAAGCACTCAAAATACCGCCACCTACCTCCTTTATTACTAAATGCTTGGCAAGCGATCGATCCAGGTCAATTCCCATTTAACTAGGTTCTAAACATGGTCTTGTACCAGTGGTAGCAGAGGACTACGGCAAACACGAAGAAGGTCTGGAAAGCTATTCTGTTGCCCTTATTCAAAGCAATCTGTCGGATGGTGCAACAATAAATTCGCTAAAGGACAGGAAATCTTGCCACCCAGCGGCGGGGGACGCGGTCGGGTGGACAGCACCTGTTGGACTACTGATTGGAAGAGGAGTGATTCAGTGGGATGGTTGTAATCCTTACCAGTCCTCTGGGGAGTATTTTGATCAAAGTTGCGTGCCAGGTTTGTGGTTTATTCGAGTTGTGAAGACATAAGTTCTTGTTCCACTTGTAAGTGAAATGTGTTTTCTTTTCGAGGATCTAGTAAATTCTTTATGTATTGAAAAAAAATTAATTTAGAGATAAACTCATATTGATTATATATAGATCTATACTGTTACTGATTTAATTTGATGGCGAAGAATCAAAAAACAAAACTATTGTTGTATCATTGAAAAACATCTCAGGCTTAGGGCCTAGTTTGTAAAGATGAATAAAATGTTTACTCCTTGCTTGATCGATAACAATCTATGCATGTTGAGCTCGCAAAGAAAAATAAATACTGTACCGGATCTAATCCCGGGATTTTAGTATCACGGGCTGATATGTGGTGCACTAGGAAAACATTGAAAGCGCACCACAGCGCTTATAAGTAACACTAAGGTAGGGATCCATCACCGTTCGAGATTAAATCTTCTGTGTTCATCTTCAGGAGCTCTCTCGACTGAATACAACCCACAAAACAGCAATCCCATGAGTCTGTGTGCAATTTGCACCAATCAGAAGACTTGTCCACGAAATGTTTCCGAAAGGTACTTTGGTTATCATGGGGCATACCGCTGCCTGACAGAAGGCCCTGGGGATGTAGCTTTTGTCAGCCATCTTACAGTATTCGAACTCACTGGAGTGGAAAATGATTTTAATCCAGGGAGAGATTTTAAATTGCTTTGCCTAGACGGAACTCGAACAGGTAAGGCGAAAAAAGGTGTTTATCGGAATTATAGATATGAACGGCCAAATTAATTACTTTTAAAAGGGAGTTTAAGTGGTTCCGTAATTGACTCTTGATTTCGATTTAAGAAGTTTGGGTTCGAACCGCCACCAAGATCACTGACAGGGCTACTTTCTTCACCTCCCTCCGTTTCCAAGCTTTTAAGTTTGGAAATGGAGCGATTTAAAAATGGAACCCGGAAAACTGCTATGGAGATCTGTGGGCTCACCCTGTCATTCGTTAGCATCCCTTTCCGAATAAGTAGCAAAAGATCAAATAATTTTCCGGTGGCGGAAATCGTAATAGGTTCTGATGGCATGAACCGTATGCACGGCTCGTGTGCAGACTTTCTTTTTTATGCCTTTTATGCCTTTATGCCTTTAATGCCTTTTATGCCAACAGTTAATTCGCCGTAGTAAAGCGATTTAAAATAAGCAGGTCTCCTTTAGACTCCTCTACATGTCTTTCTACATTTTTACAACAGATGTTGGAGCCTTTCAACAATGTAACCTGGCCAGGATTCCTTCTCGGGTCGTCATGACAAGGCCCGGGAGTATGGTAAAGAGTTTAAAACAGTGGCTTCTTCGCTTAGATGAATATTGTCGGAGAAACCCCCACTTTTTCCAAATGTTTAATTCTTCCACGTATGGTGGTAAAGACTTATTATTTGCCGACTCCACGGTCAAGCTCATAGATGTGAAAGAAAAGAACACAACCCAAGCTTGGCTTGGTGAGAAGTACTATTTTGCGCTTCAGTCACTCAGCTCCTGCCCAGAGGTACTTGCGGTATCTAGATCACTTACGGTCAGACTCAAACCAAGAGGGACTGGGAAGTTTATATCAATTGAGTTCATCATTGTAGTCCTTACTCTTTATTGCTGCCTGACATAGGACCAAGCGGAAATGCTAACACCCGGTGGCATGGTTTAAAGGGGTCCTGGTGTAAATATCGACAGCGGAATCTAGTCACAGCTGGTGTTGACGTGTAAGTGCATCTCTAAGCTCTAGCAAAAGATGGTTCATCCAGCATACCGTATATTAAACGGGATCGGTCAATTATTAGATCAACCTTACTGTCGGAGACATTTTTCTCGCACTTGTAACAGAGAATCGTTCGGCTCTATAAACGCCGACTAACTCCTTTAATTTTACAGTTCTTTGAATTAAATCGGTTTTGAATAATCTATATTTGTTCAAAAACGCACAGATGAATCGGGGCACTGAACAAAATTGAGGAGGGGAGAAGCAATCCTGATTATCTTCAGATTACACTGAAATACTTCCTAGTAACATGATGTCTTCTGAGACTAAACGTAATTGACTACAAGCTGGTTAAAATAACGGAAAATGCAACTGAAGGAAAAGTGGAAAAACAAGAATGAAAGGTATAACAAAGAATGAATGAGTAAATATGTAAATGAACAAACGAGCAAACGAAGGAATGAAAGAGTGAAAGAGTTGACAAACTAACGAAAGATTTCATGAGCAAATGAATGTACGACTTAACTATTCAATTACACCAAAAGCCTACATCAGAGAACAATTAAAAAATTGTAATGGCTTACAACGTTAGCTTACTACTGAATAAAGAGTACACCGAGTAACATTGTCTCCGCAATTGTCCGTGTAATTCATGAAATGTTGTTTCAGGTATTTTATACGAAATTGTTATTTAACAAAATGCTAGCAATTTGTCATTTAATGAGAAAAATATTTTTCTGAAAAATAGTATTTTGAAATCAGAGTTTTCTTTGCTCTATTTATGCGACCATTTAACTATGACCGTCCGATTTTCGACGACTTCACGGTACTTTCGTTATCTGACGCGATTTGAGGTCAATTATGCGAAATCGCCTTGTATAGTTTAGAATTCGATGGAAAGAAAAGAAGAAAAGCATATATTCGAAGAAAAAAAATCCAGCCATGCCAACTCTGGCATGCGAAGTTTACAATAATGACCGGCGCGGTTCGTAAGGTCTTGCTAAAGGTTGTCTTACTTACTTACTTACTTACTTACTTATTCCACACCCGTTGATACAGAGCTCTGGCTATAAATCATTTAGTTCAAACAATACACAAGTATACCGAGTAACTAGGAACAAAAACTTTATTTCACTAATCTCCATTAGTGTTCCATGTGCTTAAAAGCTAATACTGTTTAACATCACGGGTCTATGTTTTTGTTCTACGTATGTCATCATGGCTTGCATTTGAGCTTGCATTTGAAAACGGGGACTTTTTTCTCTGTCTACCTTCTATGTAACTTTATTTCTGTGCAAAGTCTAAATCGACTTGGTCATGCTACGGAAACTGGAAACGTAACGCTATTAAGAGATCATGCGATATGGCTGTTGATTTTGTTGCTCTAAAACACGCACAGAAGCTGGATCACTTGAGTACCCTACACGGAACGTATCTCGGTGAAAACAAAAGCTAATGGAACGCGTGTGGTAAGATGAGGAGAGAGACTGGAGAGAGAGTTGCTTGTCTGTCATCGCGCGAGGTTCTTTCACACGCAATAAGATAAAATCAGACAAGGGCTTACCAAGCCGAATAAAAGATCTGAAAGCTGTCAATGCGACACTACCACATGTCATGCGCGGTGATGTCTTTGAAACTGGCTGGATTATATAATCATAGAACGACACTGAACGGCTTGTAAAGGCTAAAAGCAAATTTTACAAGGAAACAAAGTTTAATCTGAAAAGTGGAGGCGTTTCTTGGTGTTAAGAAAAATATTGATGGTAAGCCATTATCTAATTTTGATCTCTATGTTCTCGATCTTCAATGTTTTCAACTTGTCTTATCTCTCGATAAGTAACAAAAAAATCTACCATTAACATTGACAATCAAAACTGAATGAGTTTTGAACGATAAAGCCCAAACAGTCATAAGGATAATCTGGGCTCAAAAGCATTTCCCTTGCCTTCGCCGCTACCTTTTGACCAGAGACGATAAAAGCGTGCCTAGAGCTTACAATTACCATATTCTCCCTCTACTAACTTTGCAATTAATGATCATGAACTAACAAAGGGAGTACCCTGATGACCTAACCACTTATTAATCATCAGCTTCATCACTACCCGAAGCACGTTCAAAGTTCGTTTTATATGAACATGCCCAGCAAGGCTGTGAAAAGCACGAACAAGGAGATGGGCAGAATCGCAGTAGAGGAGGAGGCAGGCGTTGGCGGTGGGGTCGTGGTGGAGGTTGTGGTGTCGCATGAAGTCAGGGAATCCACATTTTCGCCATAACTTTTCCCGAGGTAATCCATAACGCTCTGTTTACCTGCAGGTTGAGCATTCAGGGCGGTTGTTGAATCTTTAAAGAGCAAATTACTGCCGCTGTACTGCGAGGAGTTAAATAGTTGGAACTTTTCCCAGTCCGTCTGTTTCACTCCATACGTTTCACTCATGTTCGTTAAAATTTTGATGATGTCTCTGATGTCAGAGTTGTCTCCTCTCGTGACTACAGCGTGGGCAGGATTTGCGCCGAGATGGCATTCCGTGTGCTTTCCAACAGCTAAAGAAGGTAACAAGAGCATTACATCAACGCTCACCTTTTTTCATAGTTAATGAAGTGGCAATTCTAAGACGCATGCAGCACCTATTTTTCCATTATAAAATTCAGTCAGCATTCTCAACAGTTCTCCTCTGCCATGATTGTGCCAGTAAGGCAGGACCCGCAGGGGTAATTGTAAGAAGTCAAACACGCCATGTTGGGTAGAACTGTCTTTATTCAATACCACGTGACACAATAGGCTCGCACTGCGTGCGGATATTACAATTAGCTTCCAGTCTAAAACTACTCAGAGATCATGATTGAACAGCAGTTTGAAAACAAATCAAAATGGAAAAAATTCGTATCGCGTGCGCCGTAAATAGGATAATCATAACTGGATACATTACCCATTCTTCCTCCCGTAGGGCAAAGGTATTCGTAATCTTCCGGTTTCCCATATTTTCCTCCTGCAGCCACCTCCTCTGTGGTCGTGTATTTCACAAAAGCAACGTCACCTTTTCCCTCCGCCATGCACATGAAGGCTCCATGATAACCGACGTATCTATTTTTTAAGGTGTCTGTGGTGCACTTGTCATTCTCAGGGCCAGCACATAGGTTACAGAGGTTACTTACCATTTGATAGACGCCTGACGACACTTTAGATGGGGTACCTAAAAAGCAAAACGCATTGAAAGTGAAATTTTACCATTTCAGTGTACGTATTAAGCGGAAACTCTTTGTTTACTTCTACGAAAGAACCTCGGGATGCATTGAGGAGTGCATGATAGGCATCATGCCGGCTACAAGATTCTAGATTGTCACGAGGTGCAGTAAAGGATTAATTTCCTGCGATAATCATGTTTACGTAGTCCGACTCTTTTGCTGCGCTGTACATCTACTGTCTGTGATAGCATGCGTGTCCTCAACTGTCCCAAATAAGTCGTCGCAGCCTGACTTTAAGTTGGGATTACTCCCACAAATTTAGACTGACATCATTCAAACTGCTATTGACGCAAAGCTCTTTCTGTGCTAAATCAAGTGAACTGGGTGCCAAGGGCCATAAATATCAGAGACAAAAACGCGGCCCTAAAATGTGGGGTTAGCCTAAGTTTTTAAAGGCAAAACTGTCTATGGCCCGGATTGTTCATCGCATATTCCCTAAGCTAAATATGTAATTTCATCATTCATATGACTAATTAGAAAGGTTATTTTCAGTTGATTGTCTGAGGCAAAACAGGAGAGTTCCTTGGTTTTGCTTTAGCTTTTTCCTAGCATTCGAAACGCGGTTAATATGCGGTTTTATAGAGAGTCTTCATCGACTCCTTGTGTCTTTTACAGTGACCAAATAAACCGTTTTGGTAACTACATGACACTTACGATCGACTAAAAATTCTTTTCACCGGTAGTTGTGATTCAAACAAAGAAATGATCCTCGCAGATGAGTGGCAGTGAAAGAATTAGCGGGAAAGACGCCTGAAAAAATTCAGGCTTCTATGGAATCCGAACCGAATCTCAAAGTGATACTTGTTTGGCGCCACCACCAGCTGATCTACGAAAAAACATTTTGGGAGCAAGGTGAGTTTCCGTGGTGCATGAATTTGTTTAGGCTTCTTTTCTGCATTTTATTTAATTGCAGAATATTTACGAGGATCATTTATTTTCAAACTGCGCTCCAACTATAACGTGATGGCCGTACCTGGGACACAACTTTCTTCGAAGAACTTTGCAGCCGACAAGTAAGCGTTCGACTCGTTTCCACAAGCCACACCCGGCATAATCTTTGATCGAAGCAGAAATCCTACAGCCACTTTCCAACCTGCGGTTCTACCAGCTCCAGTGTGACAAGACTTCTTTCCTTTGAGGCTCTTTAAGTCGAAGCCTGTGTTATTCTTTCTTACCACAGCAACTGCATAATACTTGACCCCGTATTCGCCATATTGTTCAGCAACGATGACTTTGAAATTGTGCGATTTCCCTGTATCGAGAGAACATGACGTAGCAATAAAAAAACAACTCTTGTTGATTATCACGGGTTGCCTGATGGAGTTGAGTTTTCCAGTGGTATTTCTCCCAATAATATTTAGTAAACGAACTAGTTTTAGCCTGATTTTTATGGTGAGAATAAACAGCTGTGAATATCGGGGAAGAATAGTAGTCTTGTGGGGATGACGACTTCTTGAAAATGTACTTTTACGTTAGCTTAGCGTGATCTTTAATTACACAACTACGAGCCGTCCCTCTTTTTCAGCGAATTCCGTCGCGCGGACTTCGAAAAAATCAGCAAAAAAACCATACAAACAAAATGTGGCACACCGCGCGCACTCTATGAAAAATGCCTCATTCCCGTAATCCCAGAGTTCCGCGCGGAACGCTAGCCACTATTTGATTTTTCCCTTGCTTTTCTTTTAGACAGGGAATGCCCGAAGTCTATTTGATTCTTTTCAAGCCAGCCAGACGATCTTGTTACACTAATCGGTTTATTTTCGAAGTATTGACGGATGTGTTTTTTGGTGTTTCTACAAAATGCCTTGCAGTTTGGATATTTGAAAGGATCTTCCTCGAAACCATAAGTGAAATTTTTCTATTTGGGTAATATGACTTATTTCCGCAATTAATGCAGCTTTAGAAAATTGACAAGACGCCATGTTAGTCCCCCTCTGTCAACTAGCCTTAGAATTCAATCGTCAAGTATCAAAATATTTGTCATGTGTGCGGGAAAAAGAACAACGAAGTGCGAGCTGCTCATTTCTTGTTTACTAGTAATCACGGTCTTTGCTCACGAGTGTATGTCAGAATCCCTCAAGCCTGGTTACTCATGGTAAAGGGAATCTAAAACTTACCAGCTTCGTGAATGTTTCCACCATCCAGCGTCACCAGGTCGGCCTCCTTTTTGGTAATTTTTTTTATGCAATCATCAGTGCTATTTCCGTCGACGCAACTTGCAGCCACACTCAAATTCATAGTTTGAGCCATCATCTTAACATGATCTGTAAAGTTAGAACACTTGGCTCTCTCGTCTGACAAGGCGCACCATCTAAAACTGATAGGGCCTGAAAAAGAAAAACCTTTGACAGTTGCATCCCTGGATAGTTTTCTGATCAAGCAA